>NC_081420.1:36273953-36433953 GCF_949786415.1 Peromyscus eremicus
TCTCACTGCAAATTCTTTGAGAGCAATATGTACTGTCTTTGACTTCAGTGCTGAGGTTTAGAAGAGGCCACAGGCTCATGAATGTGAATGTGATGTCCCCAGCTGGTTGGGCTGGTTTGGAAGGTTGTGGAATTTTTCAGAGGTGGAGCCTTAGTAGAGGAAGCAGGTCACCTGGAGAGGGCCTTAAGGCTTCATGCGCTAGTTCCATTTCCTGTCTGCTCTCTCCTTTCTGTGCTATCAAGCTGTGATGAGCTTAGAAGTCCCAGTAGCACCTTCCTCCTACCATGGAGGCATCTACTGCCCTGTCTTCCCCACCATAGCGGACTGGACCCCTTCACACTTTAGAACACTGCCCCATCTCTTGAATTCTATCTTGTCACGTAGTTGGCCAAAACAACAAGAAAAATAACTAATATAGCCTGCTCTCTGTTTGCCCATACACACAGTTTAATCCTTAAGGTGAATTTGACATTTCTTTAATAGCTAACAGCACACTATACAGAGAGGCAGATGCCTACTTTGGCAGTATAAAAAAGTCAATGGATGGATCACAATCCTGTAGTCTAAGAGGGAGACGTGTTTAAAAGTAATTCGTGCTCTTTAGTATTGACAACAAATGCACACCAAAATCAGTTAGTTAAATAAACTACATGTTTACACTCCTCTTCAAGTTATTACCCATTTTCCTCTAGACCCAAGTATCCACTGATCTGGATTGCTCTTTGGATTCACAAACCACCTTGCAGTGTCAGCCCTCAACTGTCCTCCTGTAAAAGGGCTTGTTCAGACTTTCCTTTAAGGACAGAGGTCTCTGAATTGAAATGCCTGTTTCTTTAGTGAGACTTAGCTGTGCAGAAGCAATTTGATTTAATCAGTTCACTTTGGAGAATTAATAGCGATCAATTTAATTTTCTAAGGAATAGTTGCATTTTAAAATGAGAATTATTAACATAAATTAGTCTTTTATGAGAAAAATATAGACAGCATACAAACGAAGACTTGCACAGTACAGAAAGAACTTTTGGAGGGGATCATCTTTTACAGGGCTCATTATATCCCTCTGATTGTTAATGGTGTGCTGTTACATTTAACCAGGAAGCCATCCTCCCCATTCTGATTTCTTGTGAATTCACAGAGAAACACAATCTCCAGTGATCATCCAGTTCAGATTAAAAGGTTCATTGAATATTTGAGGAAAAAAAACCATTTTTTTTTGCAGTTTTTAAAAAGACAGACCAACCCACGTATAGATCTTGGATCTGTATCACTGAATTGACCTAATTCCTAAATCTCAGGTTGTCTGAACATAGTGTATTTAAAGAAATGACAGCATGTATCTACATATTATATGGCATAGTGCCTAACCTTCATTCAATCCCACAGAGTCACTGAACATCAGCTATGTAGAAGGTGCATAGTTCATCATCAATAAATGTCTTACTTATTCTGTTTGTTTGTTGGCAGGCACAAACAGCAATGTGCAATATAACACCATAAGGACTGAGAGCCTTGCAGGATTCAATGGCTGTCATTTCTATCTTATGGCACCATTGCTAGCTCTGGGTAATTAATTTTATTAGCTTGCTTGGAATTGTTTCATTGTGGATTTTTTTTTTTTCAAATACGGAATACTATCACTTTAAATGGCTGTGAAATAAATGTATAATTTGAATTAAGAAAATAACTTTGTGCATGGCTTATGAACTGGGGTGATCTACTCCCCAGCTGTAAGGAACAATGAGATGCAGCAAGCATCTGAGAACAGTTCGTCCTGATCAATTGAGGGAATATCTACAGGTCTCCCCTCCCAGTCCTCATGTGAGCAGGTTGGTGATAGAACTACCTCACTGCCTATATAAGAAGTGGGGGATAAAGGTAAAGAGTGTTTAAGGTCAGGTTTAGATTTACCCTTCAGCTTCTATCAATAATTAAGCTTGGAA
Organism: Peromyscus eremicus; assembly: GCF_949786415.1. NCBI lineage: Eukaryota > Metazoa > Chordata > Mammalia > Rodentia > Cricetidae > Peromyscus > Peromyscus eremicus. The sequence goes on from NC_081420.1 coordinate 36,275,894, forward strand.
AACCTTCTAGGCAGCCATCCCTTTTGTTTTCAAAGGTTAATTGCAGGGTTTTACTGTGTAGGTACAGCCTTTGAGCAAATATTCCATTAGCAAATTAGTCAGCTCGCTCAATGTATCTGATTATTTGTGTCTATTTGCTAGCTGTGAAAAAACACTCTGAAGGCCATCTGTGAGGTTTAGATATCAATACCGTGTGTATCCTTTAGCTCTGTGGTGGCTTTCAATAGGCATGGTGTGACACTATGGCTTCATCACATGAATTCCACATCTTGTCTTCTCCCATGTCTAACCAGCTGCCTTGCCTTCTCTCCCATTTGTTTATTAATTTAAAAATAAGATAATTAGTAGTACCAATCTGTCATTTTATTTCTGAAATCTTCTCAGTATTTTTCCATCTAAGCTAATATTAGACTGTTAGAATCTCGGCTGATAATTTCAAAGATTCTTGTTTTTCAAGACACAGGACACTCCATGTTTTTTTCTCATACTGCTACCAATGATTAAACTACTTGAATTTTAGTGTTGGTCAGTCTACTATATATTTATTAGTAGATATTAATTTCACAAAATAATATTTAGTGACAGCTTTTCTACACACATATATAATGTACTTCATTTTTAATCTTCTTTATTTTATTTTAGTATGTATGTATTTGGGTGCTTTGTCTGCATGTGTCTGTGAAGCTCATGTGTAGTGCATATCTGGTGCCCGCAGAGTCCAGAAGAGGCCATCAGATTCCCTGGAACTGGAGTTACACAGGGCTGTGAACCACCATGTGGATTGCAGAAATTGGACTTGGATCCTCTCTAAGAGCCACCGGTCTTGGTCTTCTTACCTATTGAGCCATCTCTCCAGTTAACCTCCCTCCCCTTTGATGATGTTTTAATATTGCCTTCCATCTCTCCCTTATCCCTTCCCCTTCTACAGCCATAGCTTCTTAGTTTTCCTGTCCTTCTCCCTCTGCCCCTAGCTCCCACATCCAGCATTTGTCATTCTGAGTCTGGCTCATCTCATATGACATGATCACCTAATCTATCCATTTCTGTGCAGATACCAGCATTTCATTCTTCTTTATGGATGATTAAAATCTCACTTGAAACTATTCTTCATTTTCTTTATCCATTCATATGATGATGGACCTAAGCCAATTGCCTGTTTTGGCCATTGTGACCAGTGCTACAAAGCATGCAGGGATAGAGTTGTTTCTATGGCATGCAAACTGACTCTGATTGCTCCAGAAGTGGTATGGTTCAATCCTCTAGGAGCTCTATTTTTAATTTTCTTCATCAGCCCCCACACTGATTTCTACTGTGCCTGCATCAATATACACTCCCACCAGTGAATAAAGGTTCCTTTCCTCTTGCATCCTCATTAACATTTGTCATTTTTATCTTGTTCATAGTCATTCTGATTGGGGTAAGATGGAAAATAATTGTTGTTTGAATTCCATTCACTGGTTTTAGGCATGAGGAAACAGGAACTAAAAGCAGTTCAGTTGAGATCCATATGGATGAGGACTCAGAGGCTTTCAATCTGAGAAAACAGGATTGGCTGAGGAGTTGATGAGGTGAGGTTGGCTGTGCCTTGCTCTGCTTCTTTAATCTTTCAGCTTTCACCCCAATATCTGGCTCTGGGTTTTTTATTATAAGATCTTTAAAGATTTGAACAACAACATACTATGTACCAACAATGACCTGAGGCTAGTTCGGGAAGGGAATGAACACCATCACTAAAAGAGAGGCTGACTCTTCCTCAATATCTATGTGTTTTATACATAAAACAAATATCATTTCTGAAAGTACAAGTTGTTGTGTATACTAATTGAAAGAGGATGCTGTCTGTAAATGTTAATCTCACATCTATATTCCTTATCAAAAACAGTTTGATTAAGTTTTATATTGTAATCTCCAAGCATAAATGGTCTAGAATTGCCTACATTGTCAAAATAACTGAGTTAGTAAAGGTACCATTGAGGTTTATATATACAGAATATAATAATGAAACAGATAGTCATTATCTTTTGTCTTATGATTTTATGATTCTTGTCATTCATTAAACTGTGCTTTTTCATAGGAGATGCCAGTCTTAGCCATCTACAACTACAGACCAGTGTTATTCTACTTTTGCTTCTTATGTCTGTGGTTTTCACCTATTGAAAACTAACAAAGGTCTATTCTAAAAAGATTTCAGTGGCTCAGGAGATGATTTGTAAGATCAACATGATAATGGACACCTGTGCTTTGAGTAACTAGAAAGGCATGCTGATAAATGTTTGTGGGGATATTAAGAGTACAAACAGATATACTACATTTTAAGAGAAACTCTTCTTCGTTTCTAAAAATAAATCTATATTACTACTCAGCTGTATCACTCTTGGTTATGTACCCAAAGGACTCCAAGGCAGCATAGCACAGAGACACTTGCATATCTATGTTTGCTACAGCACTACTCATAATAGCCTTTTCATGGAACCAAACTAGGTGTCTAATAACAGAGGAATGAGCAAAGAAAGTGTGGCATATGACTCAATGGAGTTTTTCAGCCTTAAAGAAGAATGAAGTTGTATCATTTACAGGAAAATTGATATTATAGGAGGTAATCAATTACATGAATGAAGCCAGTGTGAGAAAGACAAATATGTTTTAACTCATATGTAATTCATGTAATTTTTAGAGATCTATAAAATCATGTACATATGTGCCATGAATGCAGAAGAGAAACCACCATGGAGACAAAGGTGACTAACGGAAGGTGGGAGGGGAACAGGAAGGGAAGTGTTTAGGGAAGAATGTGCACAATTTATAAATATATAATTAGTGAAGTGTTCTTGGTTACTTATCATCATGCAACATGAATACATACAATTAATTTTTAATTGTATTGAAAACCCTGTCTTTCCTTCATTAATTTGGCTTTCTCAAGCAAAGTACAGTGATACATAAGAACTACAGAGGAAAATTAAGAAAATGTTACCTAGCAAAGAACCATCGTCTCTGTGTTGATTTTATCCTAAAGCTGAGGGTGTCACAGACTGTTTCTTTTTGTTTTTACTCTAAGGCAGTTACCTCCATTAAAAGTGCTTCCTGACCATTAAGGTCCAACCTCAACATAAGACTCTAAGGGGAGTGTGACACAAAATCAAGGTCACTATAGTGTCTTCTAGAGCACTATACGAAATTAAACCATATACATTCAATTTCTGCCAAGTATTCCAGTGTTTACACACCACAAAAGAAATTCATTATGTATTTGAAATTTCCCACTAGGTTGTAAAATAATATTGTATGGACTACAGAAAGTCATGCTAATAAATATGCTTTCTTTTCCTGGTATATCAAGTTTTCTTAAAGATGTTGAAGACAGTAGGTATGTCTCGGGTGAGCTTACAAAAGTATTTTTTAAATTGTAAATATATAAATAATAAAAACTGTGTTACTCATTTAAAATATTTCTTTAGATTTTATTTTATTTTAAATTATATGTGTGTATCAATACAGGAGTATGTGCATGTGAATTCAGGTGTCTATAGAGGCCAGAAGAAGGCATCAGATCCTTTGGAGCTGGAGTTACAGGCAGTTGTGAGAAATCCAATGTGGTTGTTTGAAACTGAACTCAGGCCCTATACAAGTGCAACAAGCAATCCTAACTACTGAACCATCTCTCCAGACCCTCCATTCCAAGTTTTGAGACAACAGGAAAATAATAAAAAATATTCCTCAATGGATAAATCTTTATCAACCACCACCTCCCTCTTGGAACTAATTTTTTGTTTTTCATTTTTTGTTTTTTGTTATTGTTGTTGTTGTTTGTTGTTTGTTATTGTCATTGTTTTCTCTAGCATGAGGAATTTTAACACTAAGATATTAAAAAAGTCTTTTCCCAAGCAGTGTGTGTAAAGTAGGGTAGAGGCAGGGAAAAGGGCATGGCATTTTATAATTACTGTGTTTCCCTCCATGATGATGTTAAGATTCACCCATTCAAGTCAAATGATATTTTTATATCTGCTGAAATATTCGGGGATGATATCAAGCTTATTAGCACTTGTAACAGAAATTAAAAATGGAACCAATAGGTGATATATAATTCGTGTGTTTAAACACATGAGTTTTGGGGATATAGTCGAAGCACAACAGCCACTTACTCACTATATAGCCAAGGTTGGCCTTGAGCTATTGTTAATCTTTCCTCCTCTACTACACAAGTGTAGAGACTACAAGCATGTGTCACCACACTCAATTAGAAATATCTCAAATGCCCTGTGACTTACCCAGACCATGGACATCTCCATTTGTTTCCAGTCATCATAAGCAATCTCAATCACATTTGCTGCTTATTTATCTCTTAAAGTACTTAATATCTTATTGGTAATGATTATGATATATTCTACCTTCTATACCGCAATTTTCTGTGTTGTATTTCAAATACACACACACACACACACACACACACACACACACACACACACACTCATACAGAATTCTATAGTAAAGCAGATGTGAATGTTGTGTCTTTTTGCCAGAGTCATGACGAATACTAACACCTTTAGTTTGCAGTTGACAATGCATATCCAAAGCATGGACAGTAAGATTGAAGAACATGGCTCTGACTCTAACTTCTTAATACTTAATATTTTCACTACAGCTGAAAAGCAGAGTGGGACACAGGGAGATAGATCAGTGTTTAAAACTGCTTGCTGCTTTTGCAGAAGACCTGTGTGTAGCTAGAGTTTTCCTGCCTGGCCCACAGTCAGGACAAATCTCTCTCACCTGCTAGTCCCACAGCCGCTCAGACCCGACCAAGTAAACACAGAGACTTATATTGGTTACAAACTGTGTGGCCGTGGCAGGCTTCTTGCTAACTGTTCTTAGAGCTTAAATTAATCCATTTCCATTAATCTATACCTTGCCATGTGGCTCGTGGCTTACCGGCGTCTTCACATGCTGTTCCTCATCATGGTGGCTGGCAGTGTCTCTCTGACTCAGTCTTCCACTTCCCAGCTTTATTCTCCTCCTTGTCCCGCCTACACTTCCTGCCTAGCCAATGGCCAATCAGTGTTTTATTTATTGACTAATTAGCAACACATTTGCCATACAGAACATCCCACAGCACCTGGGTACAATTCCTTGCATCCACACTGACAGTCTTACAGTTAATTGCCTTTACAGGCATCTCCAGCTGCATATGATCTGATACCATCTTCTGGCCTTCAATGGCAATTGCCCACACATTCACAAGCACACACTTATAACTTAAAATAAAATAAATATTAAAAAAGAAAAGTAGCATGGTCATAAAAGTACATGTTCACGATGTCATTGTAAAGTCAAAATTAAGACACCAAATTATTTTAAGTTATAGATCATCTGGATCATCTATATAAATGCACCATTTGGTAAAATATACTTTATAGATCAATACTTGCTGGAAATGTCAATGGCCATCTCTTAAGAAATGATACATTTTTCAGGATTTTCCAGATACAGAAAGAATAAAACACACAACACAGATGCATACATAGACAAACACACACACACACACACACACACACACACACACACACACACACAACTTCTATCCTAATACCTCAACCAACACACCACAATATGATGCTTTACCATTTCTCTAAGTATCATTCAATACAGTCAAGTTGACATTCAAAATTAATCATCATCAAAGGTACTATATAACACTTAATTTAGTGTATGATAAAATTAACTAAAAATGTATTGGAGATTTGTTTGTAATCCTTTGTGTGTAACATGCGCTCTAGAAAATTATGAAGGTAATTTAATATTCAGAGGCTGTAACCTCATTTAACAGAGATAGAATATTTCCAGTTGAGTATTTTGGTTGAAGGATTAGAATTTGATAGGATTTATTTTGGGAATTTCCAGTATTCAGTATAACTAAAAAATATCTTTATTGTAGCTGAGGACTCTACAAAAGTGTCCTTGTTAACAGTGCTTTGAGTTCCTACTCCTGGGAAATTCTTTTCACAACCTGATGTAGTCCCAAGAAACATCCAGTGGTATCGGAATGTTTAGCAACTAGCTTCTTTAATAATTAGTCAAGTTAATAGAGGCAATTTGCACAATTTATCACATCAAGTATTTATTGACAGTTGTGTGGGTGTTACTGTAGAGAGAGATGTAAATGTAACCAGTGTTCTCATGACCTTGACTCTGTGGAGACCGCAGGGCCAAGATCACTCTTATAGAGTACTTTCCTGGCTGCAGCCTGGACATAGCAAACATACTTGGAATTCAAGTTTTATTCAAAGTATTCCCCACCTTTCCAACCCTATGGATACAGTATCAAGGGTCTGAATTTATTCATCCTGTATTTTAATGAAATTTTCTTCTAAACTACCATGTAGAAAACATCATCTCCCTCCTTCATGATTCACTTTAGATAACTCTGCTTCCAAGACCTCTTCCCACTTAATAATCCCTATGAATGTGATCCACCATGGGTTCTGAGGATCAATGCTATTCAATATAGAAGCACACAGGCTTTTTAAAATTCAAGTTACCATAGCTGCCTATGAGTCCTTGGCACCTACTCCCATTGCAACTCCCATTGCCCTGGGAACTTAACCAACACCCTAGGACTCACCAAGTTCCAAAGTGTCCATCACAGTCTTTCTGTGGTTTGCTTAGGACATGTTTTCACAACAATGTTGTGAAATGGAACCAAGTTAAGCTTTGTTTAGAGCCTACAATATTCAAAGAGCATATTGTCCCACTACTCTGTATGTTATGGAGATCCTGAAACAATACTGTCAAGTATTTTTGGTGTCTTATGGGATATCTGAAGTTATCCCTTTACAGGTTTCCTTTTCTTTTCCTTGTCATTATAGCTGTAAGACCACAGGTGCCAAGAGTGAGAATAAGCCTGAATGACAAACACTATGAGGACCATTTATTCCTACTCACCTCCTCCTAGAATCTGGGACCTAGATGCTTTGAGGCATCACAGCCACTCCAGGCTTCTATTTGAGTATTCCTCCCCTTAAAATAATTTATTATTTCAGCAGCCTCCCAAATTTTGGCATACTTTGATCATTAAGTAAGTTCCCTGTGTCTTTGAGACACATATCCAGATAATCTGTATTTTTAGCTACTCACAGTTGGAGAGAAAATTTTGCTTGAAGCTTGAGTTGTGTCATTTCCCATGATGTTATTTTTTTTCTACTTACAATTGGTTAAATAGTGTGATCTGTCCCAAGGAGGAAAATAAACCTGGAAGCAGGAGGTTATAAAAGACAGCTTTTCATGTTGTTGTTATCAGTCTAAAGTCAAGGAAGAGGTTCTACTGGGTATGTAGGCAAAGAGATGGTAGCTGTTTTCAAAGCAAGTACACTTGGAAGTAGAAAAAATAAACTTTCTCTGAGCTAAAGGAAAGGATGGTGTTTCTGGAATTTTCATACCATTATCACATAACACAGTCGGACAATTAAAAAAAAGTTTTCAAAGACTAAGAATTGAGAGCTAGCTCAGACGGTAAGTAAGAGACCTTGTAATGTTGTTTCCATACCAGCCACATTAAAATAAAAAGTCTGATGTGGTAACATGTATTGCTGCCAGGGGCGGGGGGGGGGGGTGGAGTCTCCAGCAGTACAGGTCTGAGAGGGAATCCACAGAGTCAACACTTACTATGACATTTTTATCTGAGGGGTTAGGGAAAAGACACTCACACACTCTTTGGATGATTTCATTCTTTATTTTTCATTCTGTGTTTTATATTCTCTTTTCTTATCTCTATCCATAAACCTCCTTTCTGTCTCTTTTGATGTTTTCCTCCTCATTCTAACTCTCTTGATGATCTCCTCTTATTCTTGATGATTTCCTCTAAAGAATTGGTTTATTCTTGATGTTTCTCTTCTAGTTCCTTCTAACTCTCTCATTCTTGATGTTTCCCTTCTAACTCATTTTAACTCTATCCTTATTTTTTCCCTTACAGCTTATATACCCCAGAAAAATCTTTAAGGCAATATAAAAATCACAGTGTGGTTACACTCTGTTTTTCAAGCGACTGATTACAATGAATACAAGTAAGAAACAGCATGCTTTCCATATCCCTTACATGATTAAACATTTTACATATTACAGGTGAAAAACAAATTATCTCAAGAACCCACATACATTCTTACCCAAGCAACTTGTTATAGATTAACAATGTAGGCAAGCAAGCTTTTTTTTTTTCCACTGGCAGGTTGCATTTTGTGGTTACAAAAAAAGGACAATTCACTTTACTACTTATCTTGAAAGGTAATCTTTTAAGGAATCTTAAAGGAATCACAAACCTAAACTTTTATACATGAAAAACAATCTATCAACTCTGCTTTAAATCTTTAGGGTACATACCCACTCATTAATAGTTTTTTTAAATATCAGGAGATTGAAGGTAGAAATGGGTATAAGGAATTAATCACCACCTTTGGTCACCAACCAGTCCTAGCAAGAAAGGCATGTCAGCTAATAATAATCAGGCTGCTTTGTTCTTGTCCCCTGACTAAAACTTTAGATTGTCTTCTTGGGTTTTTTACCCCAAAGCTATTTGACAAAAACATCTTAATCTAACTTTAAATTATTTTCTAAGCTTTTTTTCAGCTATGATGATCTCCTCATCTAAAACATATGAACACATCTTACAACATTAGGATTAGAAGAATTTAAACTAGCGGGGCTTCTGGGACTCAACTGTTTTTCTTCAATAGAAACTCATGTGTTCTAGCTGTGTGACACTTCCTTGTTTTATTTTTATCATCAAAACTCTATTTAAATTAACATTATTATTATTATTATTATTATTATTATTATCAATTAGACGGTACAGCTTAAGAAGAAATCATCTTCATAATAATTGACAGGTAAAAATTCCCAGTAGAATGGGATATTTCCATGAGTTAAACATACTACATTATAGGCAGTGGAGATCTCCCCACATCTATTCACACCATACCAGATACCAGAGCAAGATGGCAGCAGCAAATATGCGAAGACACAGCAAAAGCAAAAAACATTCTGGAGTCTGTGGTCTCCAGGCCTTGCTTATCCAAGATTTATCCATCAGGGATTTGCCTCCTGGTGGGCTGACACCCTGAAGTCAACTGCCATCTCCTGCTCCTCTGACATGGCCACCAGCAAGCATGTTCTTGTGGCTGCAGTATTGGGAGGTGGAAGCAGGCAGATCCCTGGGAATGCTCTGCCATACAGCCTGTCATGATTGGTTCCAGGCCAATGAGAGACCATGGTTGACAGGAAGCTGAAAAGATAATTCAGCAGTTAAGAGAATGAACTGTTCTTACAGAGAACGCAAGCTAGGATCCAAGTACCCATGTTGGGCAGCTCACAACTACCTATAATTCTGGCCCCAGGGAATCCAATCTCCTCTTCTGGCTTTTAGGGATACATGCACTCACATGGGCACATGCACTTACACAGACATATATATTTAATTATTTTAAAGAATGGGTGATATCTGAAGAACCAACTCCCTGTACAAATTATTTTAAAGACATTGAGGTATAATCAATGGTTACCAAGGTAGCCATGCCATGCAGGATCCAAGTTGCTTCCATTTAAAGCCTATGGGTGGCTGGGTAATTATGGAAGATTGTTCCCCAATAATTAACAAGGTTGAATATCCACTATTCTCAATTAAGGAACATATACTTAAATTTAATTTGTGTAAAAGAAACAAAGACACAGAGGTAAGACGTGAGTCGGCAAGAATAATTTAGTGAAATTGAAAGTACAACCCAGAAACCCTTCACACATAATTAGAATCTGTGACCTTATGGCATTTGTATCTGATGATTAACAACACCTACTTACATCATTTACAAGGTAAGCTACTGCATGTCAAAGGCCAAAGTAAGTACATACGTAAGCCCTGTTCCAAGGCTGAAGATATATTTGAGGATATGGGTGGAAGCCTCAGGGAAACAAAAATGACATTTCTCGGTCCCTAATCTTGACAGATATGAACAGTAAAAAGGAGATGAAAGCATTTCTGCTAAGGGACACAGAATACAAAAAAAAAAAGCAAATGCAAAGGAAAATAGGAGAATCTTGTTTTCAGGCCAGAGTACCGAGTGCAGACAAACAAACTAGAAAAAAGATCAGGAAAGTAGATCCACAAACGTAATCTGAAATACCCTGGACCTCAGTGTCCTCATTTATTTTTTACATCTCCAAATATACTTCTCACCAGGGACTAACCACTCAACATTTAACTGATTGATGAATAAGTTAACACATGAAACTCCCTTATATACTGTCAGTCTGTGATTGGTAAGTTCTATCAATTAAAGAGTAAGTACTATGTGTGAGATGTTGCTCCACATGACCTCCTTGTTATACTCAAGTGTCATATGTATGTATGGTGGATATGAGGTTCTTCAAAGGCCATGAACTAAAAAAGACTGAATGGGGCTGGTTTAAGTCAAATAGTTTTAATGTGTTGTAAACCATGGGCAAAGAACCATGGGTAAATTCACATCTGACTATCTGTACATTTCATTTTAATATTATCCTTAAAATTATGATAGTGCCACAATATCTTAGCAATTCAATAGACAGTATCTAGTTCTTGAATAACATATGTAGGGAAACAAATTAATCAATGTGAAATAAATACAGAAATAGCAATTTCTGATTTTCCTATAGCTACTTTGAGAAATTTTGAGAACAGGAGCTTTCTACTTAGAGATATTTTTAGGTAAGTTCACAAAAGATTTAGTATTTAAATAATTAAAGATTTAATTTTTCTGGCCTGAAAACAGGATTCTCTTATTTTCCTTTGCATTTATTTTTATGCATTCTGTGTCCCTAAGTAAAAATGCTTTCATCTCCTTTCTGCTGTTCATATCTGTCAAGGTTAGGGACCAAGAAATGTCACTTTTGTTTCCCTGAAGCTTCCACCCATATCCTCAAATATACCTTCAGCCTTGGAACAAGGCTTACGTATGTACTTACTTTGGCCTTTGACATGCAGTAGCTTACCTTGTAAATGATGTAAGTAGGTGTTGTTAATCATCAGATACAAATGCCATAAGGTCACAGATTCTAATTATGTGTGAAGGGTTTCTGGGTTGTACTTTCAATTTCACTAAATTATGTATGCACTAAATACAGGGTGCCCAAGTTATAAAATCACATAATGTCCCTTACATAGTGAGAGTAGGTGACTTTAGTACCCCACTCTTGCCAATAGACAGGTCATTCAGACAAAGACTAAAAAGAAAATACTGAAACTAAATGGTATCATAAAACAAATGTACGTAAAATATATTTACATAAAATAGATTTTACACAAACACAAAAGAACCTACCTTCTTTCAACTGCTCATGGAACTCTCTCCAAAACTGATCATATATGCAGACACTAAGTTTCAACAGATACAAGAAAATTGAAATAACATGCTGCATCCTATCTGACCACCATGGATTAAAGCTGGATCTCAACAGCAACAGAAATAACACAAGGTTCACAAACTCAAGGAAACAGAATAACTCTACTGAGTTGGGTTAAGAAAGAAATTAAGAAAATTAAGAAAAAAATAAACCTTTTCAGAATGGAATTGAAAACACAACACACGCAAGCTTATAAGACACAAAGAAGGACGTTTTAAGAGGCAAGTTCACAGCACTAAGCGCCTATATAAAAACAATTGGATAGATCCTCTACTAATAATTTGACAGCACACCTGAAAACTCTAAAACAACAACAACAAAAAACCTCTAACATTCAAAAGGAGTATACAGCAAGATTTAATCAAACTCAGGGCAGAGAGCAATAAAATAGAAATGACAAAAATAACACAAGCATAAATGAAACAGAGTTGATTCTTTGAGAAAATCAGAAAGATGGACAAACTTTTAGCCAAATTAACTAAAAGGTAAAGAGAGAAGATCCAAATGAACAAAATTACAGGTAAAAGGGAAACACAAACAACAGAACCTGAGGAAATCTAGACAATCATAAGGACATGCTTTTAAAACCTATACTTTGCCAAATTGGAAAACATAAAAGAAATGAATATTTTTTTTGCTATGTACAACCTACCAAATTTAATCAAGATCAGATAAACAATTTAAATAAATCTATAACCCCTAGTGAAATAGAAACAGTAATTAACCACTATCCCCAAAAAGCTTAGAGCCAGATAGGTTTGATGTAGAATTCTACCAGAAATTCAGAGAATTAACACCAATGCTTCTCAAATTATCCCACAAAATAGGAACAGAAGGAACATTAACCAACACTTTTTAGGAAACTACAGTTACCCTGATACCTAACTGTATAAAAACTCAACAGAGAAAATTACAGATCAGTTTTCCTTATGAACAAAGATACAAAAATTCGCAATAAAATTTTTATAAACAGAATCTAAGAATACATCAAAAAGATCATCCACCGTGATCAAGTAGTCTTCATCCCAGAGATGCATGGATGGTTCAACATACATAAATTGATAAATGTAGTCTACCATACGAACAGATGGAAAGACAAAAACCACATAATCATGTTATTAGTTTCAAAAAAGGACTTGGACAAAAATCTACTACCCCTTCATGATAAAAGGGACATAAAAGGGATAACACAACATAATGAAGGTAAATACAGCAAGCCCATAGCCAACAGCAAGTTAAATGAATAGAAACTAAGAGCATTTCTACTAAAATCAGGAACAAGAAAAGTTTGTCCACCTTCCCCATCCCTTTTCAATATAGTGCTTGAAGTCCTAGGTGGGGCAATAAGACAACTGAAGGGCATCATGTGGACACAAATAGGAAGGGAAGAAGTAAAAATATCTTTATTTTTCAGATGATGTGATTGTATACATAAATGATACTAAAAATTCCACTGAAGACTCCTACAGCTGATGGGGTTTTATCTTGTGGTCACACAGTGAAGAGTCCACCTCTGCAGCCCAATTGCAGAGTTCAAAACTCAGGTCCCATCACACTAGCAGAGAACTGTTGAATCATTAATCCTTCCCTAGTTTTTGTTTCCTTATCAACAAAACGTGGGTTTGCACAGCCTCATGGGATTGTTGTGAGAATAAAAGAAATTGTGACCATGAAGCACTTACCACTGTGCTGGTGTGGGCAAGCATTCAGTGAATGCCGCTGTTTTTACCATCAAGGCCATTTCCATGACCTCTATGGCTATTATCTCCCCCATCATTTTTAACTCCTGTTAATCCTGTAGGGCTTATTCAAAAGCTCAGCATGGCAAAACACTCTTGATATTCCCTAAATGTACAAGTGCTGCAGTAAAACAGTAGAAAGATACCAATATAACACACAAAACTCAGAAGCTTTCCTATATATAAATGACAAATGGAATCAGAAAGAAATCAGTTAAACAACATCTTTTACAATAGCCTCAAAATGTAAACATTAGGGTAACTCTAACCAATCAAGTGAAATACTTGTCTGCTAAAAGTTTTAAGACATTGAGGCCGGGTGTGGTGGCGCACGCCTTTAATCCCAGCACTCGGGAGGCAGAGCCAGGCGGATCTCTGTGAGTTCGAGGTCAGCCTGGGCTACCAAGTGAGTTCCAGGAGAGGCGCAAAGCTACACAGAGAAACCCTGTCTCGAAAAACCAAAGGAAAAAAAAAAAGTTTTAAGACATTGAAAAAATCAATTGAAGAAGAGATATCAGAAGAGGGAAAGATCACCCATGCTTATGGATAATATAGTAAAATGGCCATCCTATCACAAGAAATCTATGATTCAATGCAATCCCATCAAAATTCCAACACAATTCTTCACAGAACTTGAAATGACAATTTTCAGCTTCATATGAAAGCACAAAAATCTAGGATAGCTAAAACACTCCTAAACGATAAAATATCACCATCCCTGTCCTAAATTGTACTACAGAGCTAAAGTAATAATAAAAAAACAGCATGGTACTTGCTAAGACAGACACATGGATCAAGGGAATTGAATTGAAGACTCAGACATAAATCCACACACTTATGACACCTGGTTTTGGGTAAAGAAGCCAGAAACACACACCAGAAAAAAAGACCCATCATCAACAAATGGTGCTGATTAAGCTCGATGGCTGCAGGTAGAAGAATGCAAATAGATCCATACTTATCACCCGACATAAAACTCAGCTCTAAATGGATCAAAGACATCAACCTAAGGCCATACACACTAAATTTGATACAAGAGAACGTAGGGAATAGTCTTTAACTCATTAGCACCGGAAAATGACATTGTATAAACAGACCACCACATTGTTAGCACAGGTGCTAAGGACAACAACTAACAAATGAAGGCTCATGAAATTCAAAAACATTTGTATGGCAAATATACCATAATTTTGACCTAGTGGCAGCCTACAGAATGGGAAAAGATTTCTTACCAAATGCACATCCAACAGAGGGCTAATAACCAAAGAATATAAAGAACTAAAAAACCTGAACATCAAGACAACAAATAATCCAGGTTAAAAATGGAGTACAGATATGAATAGAGAATTCCCAGGAAAATAAATGGCTGAAAGCCACTTCAAAACATGTTCAGCAGCCCTGGTACTTAGGGAAATGCAAATCAAAACTACTTTGAAATTTCATCTTACACTGGTCAGAATGGCCAAGATTAATAAAACAAATGATAGTTTTTTATACACAAGTGAAGGTGTAAAGTAAAGGGAACACTCATCCATTGCTGATGGGACTGCAAACATATAAAGCCACTATGAAAATTTATGCAAAATCAGCCACTGTGGAAAACAGTCCCTTAGGAAGATGGGAATTGATCTACCTCAAGATCCAGCTAGACCACTACTGCCCATATATCCAAAGAACATATTATCTTACCATACAGACACTTGTTCAGACATGTTCACTGCTGCTGTATTCATAATAGTCAGAAGTTGGAAACAACCAAGATGTCCATCAACTGATGAATGGATAAAATAAACATGGTGCAGTTACACAATGGAATAGTACTTGGATGTTAAAAAAAGTGAAATCATGAACTTCTCAGTTAAATGGATAGAGCTAGAAAAAAGTCATTCTAAGTGAGGTAACCTAAGCCCAGAATGACAAATATTGTATGTGTCCACTTGTATGTGAATATTAGCTCTTAAGTCACTGATAAGCAAAACACCATCTGTATAATGCCAGAGATTAGGTACAGAGTAACGGATTAGGGAGAAGGCATACGTTTCCCTGTGAAAGGAAAATAGAAAGATAGTTATTGATGCATTGGTAGATTCAAATGTGGAAGAGAATGGGAAAGGGAGGTGAAGAGGAAATACAGGGAGGGACAGCTAAAACTAATGGCCTTTTGAGGAATCATACAGAAACCTAAAAAAGTAGAAGCCACTTAAAATATATACAAGTGTGAAGGCAATCTAGGAGAAATTACTAAATAATGGGTGAAATAGAGCCCCAGCCATACATTTCTTGTCAGCAAATGAAATTTCCAGGTCAGGAGTGGAGTATATTTAATCAAGTTGTTGGCTAAAAGGGTTCCATGGAAACCCCAAAACCACCTAGGCTATTGTCAAGGCTTTTGATTGCTCTCTGCAAACTGATGATAATGCCTTATTGCTGATGACAAAACCTAGACAATCATTGAGAAGTTCAGCTGTTTCCTACCAAGATCTTCCATCCCTACAGACCAATGTTAAGAGTATTGGTAGATACTCTGCATGTGATACCAAAGGAAAAAGGTAAACCTCAATTCAGATACAAAACCTTTGATCTATAATGGTGACCTGCATGCAAGATAAGCTGATGCAATAATGGCACAAAACTTGTGGGAATAAGCAACCAGATCTGATTTGATTCAAAGGCCCCCTCCATGAGATAGATTCCATACCTGAAGCTGCTTGCATAACCAAGAACCTGAAAGTAGGTTGGTCAGGGACCTAAAGTACTGTTTTGCTAAGGAATGTAATAATAAAATGACTCTTAACAACATTCTGCAATATGCATAAGTCAGTGCTTTTCTCAGTAGATAGATATAAATACAGAGACCCACAGCATGCCTTTGTGCAGAGAGTGAGAGTTCTTGCAATACTCAGCTCTAAACGCGATATCTCCATCAAACCTCTCCACTCAGAAGTCAGGGAACCCTGTGAAAGAGAAGGAGAAAAGAGTTTAAGAACCAGAGGAAATGAAGGACACCAAGCAAATGTGACCTTCTAGACATGCACAACTGATGCATATATACAAAGATACTGCCTGTGTCTGAGCCAGATGGGAATCCCAGTGCTCAAAGGGGAAGTTGACACATGCTCCTGTTGCTAATCCAGAAGCTAGGTACGATTGTTAACCACTTCCAAATTAAAATTCGTTTTTCCAAGGGAGTCTCTTAAGGATGCCCTCATGTCCAACAATAGATGATCAATACAAAGCAAACTCAATTGTATCTTTAAAGAATCTTTGTCTAATAATGTTGTGGCAGGACATATTTTTTTTCATCCTTATAGGTCATTTGTGTATATATATTCAGGTTTGTTTGTTTTGTTTCATCTTACTTTGTTTAATTATTCCTTGGATACCTGTTTGTTTTCTAAGGAGAGACAGAAAGGGGATAGATCCAGATGGAAGGAAGAATGAGAAGGAAGTAGGAGGAGTTGAGAGAGGAAAAAATCATAATTAGAATATATTCTATGTAAAAAGAATATCTATTTTCAATAAAAAAGAAAGCATTAAATGGCATGTTGAGATTAGGTCTTCTTTGCTTTAGAATGGTTTCCAGCTGAGTTTTAAGTGACATAGGTATTATGAGGAAATGCTCGATTACAGGAATGTATTCTGTTCTGGTAGTTAGTATATTCTGTCCATTGTGTGTGAAGCCTCATTAGAAGGATATTACCACAATGAAAAGGAAGAATTTGTATCTTCTTTCCACTTACAGCGCAGGTGCAAGGCTCTCAGTTCTTACATTTTCTGCATTTCAAACATGTATGTGTGTCTACCAATGGTGTACTTTGGCTCTTACAACATGATCCTAGGATGATTCCCTTGAAAATTACTTAGAGAGCTCCCACAGATAAAGCACTGGCTATAAATTTAATTACTTGTGTGATTTATCTTATTTTTATGAGAACTTATGATACTTTAATAGTTTTTTTTAGTTGCAGAAACGTTTGATTATGTAACCACCATAAAAAAGAATGAGTACTCTCATAAATAACAATGCCCACATCAGAAGTAGAGATCCAGCAAATCTTGGAACTCACCATCCAGCAGCAAGTCTGTAGACTATAGTTATATCACCCATATTAATACATGAATGTTTAATTATGCTGTTATTTTCTGGAAAGTTTTTATCCCCTTGATTTAAAACATGATGGCACATCTAGCTGTCTTCTAAATCCAAACTCAAACGAAAGTTTCTCTCTCTCACACACACACACACACATCTGACCTACCTAACACCACCATTTCTCTAATTAAAAAATTTTTGGTTTTATTTTTAATATTCATTGTTTGATGTGTGTGTGTGTGTGTGTGTGTGTGTGTGTGTGTGTGCTGTTATGTACACTTGGATATCAGAGGAAACATAGGAACTGGTTTAGGTTCACTCCTTCCATACAGGTTCTAGGAATGGAACTCAGGGTGTCTGTTTTGGCAGGAAACAGTCTTCTCCACTGAGGCCTCTTGCCTTGTTGACCCAATTCTTCATTCTGAAGCCTGCACTAAGTTTACTATGATGGTTAATCTGCAGTATCGTCTTAACCATCTGGAATAACCTAGGAAAACAAACTCTAGATAGATCTATGAGGACATCTCCAGAATGGCTTAATTGAGGGGAGAAGATTCACCCTAAATGTAGACAGCATCATTTCATAGGCTGGAGTTTTAGATTAGTGATGTTACAAAAAAGGGAGGAGGCCAATTGAGTGACAGCGTTCTTCTCCCTCTGTTCAATGACAACATATGCAATGTGATCAGCCATACTAAGCTCCTGAGTCTATGCCTTCTCCACCATGAGGAACTCTATCCTCTCAAGTCATGAGCCAACACAGTCCTGCCTTCTGTGGCTTTGTCAGGTCCTTTATCACAATAATGAGAAAAGCAATGTATACAAACACTCATTCGGTTCAAGGATCAGTCCGTCAGTGGTGTCTCCTGCAGCAAAGTGACAAGAAAGGCAGAATTCTCCTGAGTCAGAGCACTGTTCTCTGATCATGTTTTATGTAATGCTACATTCCAAACATGAGCCACATGTTCTATGTGCTGCTGCAATCTCCTGGTGATTTGTAGCTGTTGGATCAGGCCATGAGCTTCTCAAGTATATAGGGTAAGTCACTGTTCTTTGTCATGTCACCTATGATGACTGAAAATCTGTACCTAAGGCCCCAATTGGAGAGGATATGAAGGCAGCAAGAAAGCATGCCTGATGAAGTTAGGATGCTTGCTATGTAGGTGCAGGGAATTACTACATAAAGGAAGTGCCTCAGAAAAAGACTGTATGACACTCATCTTTGTACAGCAGTTTCTGACAGGGGCTGCATCTTCATTTGCTGTGATCTTTTTAAATTGGCTCCAACACAAAACTTCAAAGCTCATGAAGATTGTGTCAGGACTAGCTGGGCATATGGGAGTTCTAACTCATGGAAACTTAGGTCTGCTTTTCTGTTGTCAGCTGTGGAATTCCTCACTCAGCCACTTTTGAGACCCTTCTTTGCCTGGAGATATATATATATATATATATATATATATATATATATATATATATATATATATATATATATAATCCCATTGAAGTCTGTTACTGTAGGAACACATGTAAGACCATTTGTCATTAAAAAAATTTAAATATACCACCTGGAATTTTCTGTATTTCCCATACTTTGATTATTAGCATCCCTGAACTCCCATCTCAGACATTCAAGACATAAATGTGCCTATGGGTTAGGGGGAAGTCTACAGGCCAGGGATACAATGTGCCACCTATAACTCACTCATGTATGTTAACACACATACACACAGGAGTGGGAGGGGCTAAGTATAACTTCTGCTCAGCAGATTTTAAATGCCAGCTGATTTGCAGCATGCATGTATATATTATAGGACTGTGTACCATACCAACTGCCTCACTGCTCCCAGTGAAAAATTCAGGACAATATTCTTGAGTTCTTAAATAAAATCAATGAAAACTTTGGGTCATTAGCCTGTCTTAAAATTTAATTGAAATATTTGATACTGAGAAAAAAAGTCTACACTGACCCTGAGATCTGTGGTTTTGAAAACACTTAGGTGTACTGTTTCAAGGAACACTTTGACCTTCACAAAAGCAAAAGGCTCTATTTTCTTCTACTTTTATGTTTCATTTTGGTGATAACACTTTTATAGCAGAACGAGTCTTTTGAATACAGTCTAATCAGTAAGTCAAAGAAAGAGATTGGAGTTGGAAAGGCAAAGTCTCTCCTCAACCCTCACTCTGTGTGTGTGTGTGTGTGTGTGTGTGTGTGTGTGTGTGTGTGTTTGTGTGTGTGAAGTGTTTTTCATGAGAGAGGAAAGTGCTTCCATGTATTAAGCTGTGCATGGTTTAAAAATAAAGGAGAAAGCATTTATTTTCAAGGTGGTCTAGGTTTGACATTTCTACTGGCTTCCACATGTGATATCACATCTGTACTGCATTTGTAACCAAGATAACTTGTTGATTGAAAAGAATATGACGTATTCATGAGCCTCAGGGTATTTTGTAGGGCACCATATGCTGTGAGATTGAGCATTAACATAGCACAGAAGGCTGGTAAGATTGCAGCAAGTCCTTGGATTTTTGGAAGTGTGGAACAGAAGATGGGAATAGAGGGTTCTCTAAACAAGTAGAATGATTATATTTAAACACACATACATATATGTGCACATATGCACATCTTACATAACAATTGGAAAAGTGAATCATTTTCATTTTAATTCAATCAGAGAATACCAAATTTTCTTGTTGCTGTGACAAAATATTTGACAAAATCAGCTAAAGAAGGAATTGTTTAGGTTGGCTTCCTGTTTAAGATGAGATATTGGCCATCATGGTGAGGACAGCATGCTGAAGAGCAGAAGCTGTGTTGGCAAGCATGTGAGATAGCATGTCACATTGCAAACACTGTCACCAAACAGAGAAAGATGAATTCTGGTGTTCTGCTTGCTTTCTCCTGTTTGGTCCAGGCCCCCAAACCATGAACGGTGCTACCTGCATTCAGGATATATAGTCTCTTCTCAGTTAAAACTTTCTGGGAAAGTCCTCATCAACATAGACAGAGGTGTCCATAGGTGATTATGCTTACACTGCAAAGGTCCAAGCTTAGTCCCAGGGAATTCAGAGAAGTAAGAATTATAGGTTGTGGTGGGCAGGCATTAAAGGTCATGGACCAGTGGTCATGGCCCCTGAAGAGATTGAAACATTAGGGCTTATTGCCTAAGCCAAAGGTACAAAATGAAATGGAAAACCTGCAAAAAAAAAAAATCAACATGTAGTTCCTGTATTTTGTGAAAGAACTCTTGACATAAAGAGGATAACAAAAACAATGAAATTACACTTGAAAGAAGACTCAGTATACTTTCAATGTCTAGAGCTTAGTGGTATAGAAAAGTAGCATAGCTTTGGCTATTTCAGTGGATTGGTGAGTAGCCACCCTATGATAGTGGCCTTACAGCAGAGGTTAAGACAAGTCTTGGGAATCAGGCCTACAGATGGATTTTTGATTTTACTACTTTTAGCCAAGACCATTAACCTGTCAGAGATATAAATGGCGGCTGGTTCTTGGTGTGAGCATATCAACAGACAATATACACAAAAAGCATTCAGAAAATGTCCTGACATATAGTTGGTAGCTCCATAAATAAGAATTACAATGAACGAATAAAAAGCACTACTGTAATACGAAATCAGAGAATTGACAGTTTCAGGCAATTTGTCAAAGTTACCCAAACAAAACAGATCTAATGCTATTTCACTTACAGTGGGACCATGGCTCCATCATGAACTCAAAATATTACCATTTTACTGAAAAGAAAAGTTTTGGCTCAGGACCCCTAAGATCAAGTTCTCAGCACAAAGGAAATACATTTGATTTGCCCTAAAGGGACATAGAGCAGGGAATAAGAAACAAAGACAGGAGACAGAGGATGAGAGAAAAGGGGAAGGGAAAAAGGGAGAGGGGAAAGGAATATTTGTCCCAGAGGGACAAACGACTGCCTCTCAATAAAGATGACACAAATGTGGCCCACAGACAAATGGTGGTTTATAAAAGCAAAATAAGAAACCCCATGTTAGGAAGAGGTGTTTAATTTTAATTGGACGTGTCAATTAGGTGAGCCAAAGGGGCCTTTGGATTGCTAGCCTTCAATACTTTGGTAGCTGGATCTTGGTAGTTAGCCTCAGGAGGAGGATGAAGCCAAATAAGGGACTACAACTTGGTGGCTAGCCTTCAGAATAGAATCTTATGGTTTTTAGCAAGGAGGAGGGAACTGGAGAGAAGAGCAAGGCCTGCAAGAACCATGCCTGCCACACTTGAGCTGGCCAGGGTCCTTCCTCTCATGCAAGTTATTTCATGGTGTTTTGAAAATGAAAAGCAGAAGGTTTGTTATGGGTGTGCTTTCTCAATGAGGGATGTCACAAAACCTTGTAAGTATGGTACATGGAAATGTAAGGACCTTTGTATATTGAGTCATAATCAGGTTTGCCTAAATCCAAAATTCCTGGACGTTGACTTACCCTTCATTTCAAAGATCAGTCCATCCAAAGTGATAGGCTATGGGAAACATAACTCATTTAAGGTAAGTATCAGCCATGGCTGCTTTGGAAGAGTGAGTCAACTTTCCCTGGCCTAATTTGCTTTCTGTTGCTGTGTTAAACACCCCAACTCAGAGCATCTTAGGGAAGAAAGGTTTTCATTCTTTCCTTTAAATTTTTTATTCATTTTTATTTCATGTGCGTGAGTATTTTGCCTAAATGTATGTATGTGTACCACACAGATTCCTGGTGCCCACATGATATGTATCAGTCTCCTCCAAAATTGAAACATTCTATCCTGCAGAGAAGCTCTTTAGGCAAGAAGGTAAACAGCTCACAATAGCTTCAGGAAGTCCCTGAAACTGACCAGATTCATCAGGCTCCTTCCATGCCAGAGGAAGCAATAGGAACAGAGCTGCCAAGCAGTCTCTCGGACAAGCTGAGCTGCAAAGAAAATTCTCAGGGGAGAAAAACTGCAAACAAGACTCAGAACAGACCAGCTGCCTGAGAGAAGGAGAAGCCGCTGGGCTGCCAGGAAGAGGTTTAGACCAACTGACTCACCTGGAAAGGACACTCCTCAACCTGTTGAGCTGCCTATAGACTGAGGAGTGTGCTCCAGGCATCCAGATTTCATGAGTGGTCACCCATTCTGGGGTGGGCTTTGTTGATGTAGATGTCTGTCATTTCTGCTCCAGTAAGTAACTGCTCACCCATATTCCTGTATGTGACTCCAATATAATTTATTGGTTCACCAAGTTGGAATTTGGTGGTATCCATACCTTGTTCTGTTGTAAGTTCCCTATCTGGGGTGAGTAGATGTGTTTTGCATTTTCCCAGGAAAAGTTTTGTCACAGAAGCCATAAAAGGGCATTGGATCTCCTGAAACTGGAGTTACAGATAGTTGTAAGTTAACATGTGGATTCTAGAAAGTGAACCTGGGTCCTCTTCAAGAGGACCAGGTCTAGAAAGTGTTCGTTTTCTCTTGTACTTCCAGATAATAGTTTTCCATTGAGGGAAGTCAGCACAGAAACTCAAGGCAAGAACTACAACAGAGATCCCGGACGAAGGCCACTGACTGATCTTTCCCCAGGTTCACCTTTAGCTACCTTTCTTATATAATGCAGGCCCATCTGCCCAGGTTTGATACTATGTATGATGGACTGGACCTTTCTACATCACTTGGCAATCAGGAAATGCCCCATAGACACACCCACAAACCAATATGATGGTGGCAATTCCTGAGTTAAGGTTCCTTTTTCCAAAGTGTGGTGGTTCCAATAAAAGTGGCCCCCACAGGTTCGTATGTTTGAATGCTTAGTCACCAGTTTGAGAAGGATTAGGATGTGTTGTTCCTTGTTGGAGTAGTTGTGTTACTAGGAGTGGGCTTTGAGGTCTCCAAAACCTATACTGGGCCAGGCCCCAGTCTCTGTTTCTGTCTCTGTCTCTCTGTCTCTCTGTCTCTGTTCTCTCTCTCTCTCTCTCTCTCTCTCTCTCTCTCTCTCTCTCTCTCTCCTCTTTTCTTTCTCTCTCTCTCTTTCTGCCAGTTACCTATGGATCATGCTATAAAAATCTCAGCTACTAGTCCAGCACCATGCCTTGATACTGCCTGTCACGATGAACCTCTAAAACTGTAAGCAAGCCTCTAATTAAAGGAGTTCTTTTATAAGGGTTGCCTTGGTCATGTTGTCTCTTTACGACAATAGAACAGTAACTAAGACACTAGGTGTGTCAAATTGGTAACCCAGATTAGTCACCACACCCCCCAAAAGGACTGTAGGCTCTGTTCTAGGAGTGATGACACAGAACCTCAGAAACTTTGCATGCTTATTTGCTTCATATATTTGAGTAGTGATTTTATTTTATTTTATTTTATTTTATTTTATTTTATTTTATTTTATTTTATTTTATTTTATTTTTGATATAGTGCCTCATATGTTTCAGACTGGCCTGGAACATGCTATGTAGCAAAGGATAACTTTGAACTTGTGATCCCAGTACTCCCTGAGGGCTTGGATTACAGGCAAGCACTCCTGTGTCACATTTATGTGGTACTGTGGAGGGAACCCAGCATTTCATGAGTGCTAAGGAAGTACTCTACCAACCAAACCACATCTCCAGTCCTCTGTTGGTGGCTTTTGGTTTTTTGTTTTAATGAAAATAATATAAGCAGTTTGTGTCCCATGACCCTGCAATAAGATTTTCTCAGATTCAAACAATAAATGTGGCTGAATGATTTCAAATCTTTGAAACCACACCATCAGGAGCCAAGACCAGACCTGTCACTGGAATTCAGCAATATTTTGTATATGCTTTTCCCATTGATCTGCCCCTTTCTCTCTTCATTTCTACTTTTCAGGTATTGAGTAAATAGGGACTACAAATTTACAAAGGGATGGATTACTGATTCTTAAATAAAACTCTGGCCAAGACCCATTGTTTTTCATTTGTATGGAGGGCTCATGGAATTAACACATTTCATCTAGCTTAACATTTGCCTCTTATTCAGGTACAAATAACTTCCATGGCCACCAAAGGAGTTGGCTCTGTAAATCAGCAGTGGTACAGCAGGTCCTTTCACTCCTTAGCGTCTCACTTTGATTTATGAACAGAAGGAAATAAGACAATACAAAAAGTGCTGTGCTAGCCAGAAAGCAGTGAAGTGGGATCAAGAATAACACTTTGTTCTGATGGGTGGAAGGTCACAACTAACCCCCTCTCTCCCCCTCCTTTAGAAAACACTAGAGTGCAGTTTTGCAGGGGATGATGAATAGGGAGTTGTCTTAGTTTGCTAGGTGCTGGGGATCTCATTTGTTTTATTTTACAAGTCATTTGGCACAATGGACATAATGACAATGGAATTGGATTCTCATGACTTTAAAAAGGCCATCTACTCTGTGCATAAATACATTGGCCCATGCATTTCACTGTCATGAGAAGGCCATTATCTAGTTACCACCTCCAGTTATAGTAACTTTAATTTAGTAAATCAGTGCTATAGCCAGGCCTATGCGTGAGCCAGATAGGACAATGCATGTCTAGTCCTTTCTACAGGTCTGAAAATGATCGCCATAGATTCTCCTTTGCAACCTATATGGGAAAGAAGCTCACACGTTAAAGAGCCATTTCTTTCTCTTTATTAATATCTTCATTTATTCTTTTTAAATGTTATAAATGTGTGCAATGTATCTTAATCTTTCAAAATTCTGTGTCCTAGCTGGGTATGGTGGCATATGCCTATAATTCTAGCATTCTGGAAACTGAAGCAAGAGGATTGCTATAACTTTGAGGACTGCCTGGTCTACATAGTAGGTACAAAACCAGCCAGGGTACTGTGCAGATTAGTCTTTGTCAACATGAAACAAACCTAGACACATCTGGGAATAGAGAGTCTTAATTGAGAAAATGCCTCCATAAGATCACCTTTAAGCAAGTTTGTGGGACATTTTCTTGATTGTAGGAGAGTCCAGCTCACTGTGGGCAGTGCCACTCCTGGGCGGGAGTCCTAAGTTGTATAAGAAAACTGGCAGAGCAAACCACAGAGAACAAGCTAGTGAGCAGCACTCCTCCATGGAATCTGCTTCATTTCCTACCTTGAGTTGCTGACCTGATATCCCTGAATGATAGGCTACAAGCTATAAATGCAATAAACCCTTTCCTCCCCCAAGTTTCTTTGGGTCATGGTGTTTATCACAGTGATAGAAACCCAACTAAGCCAGGTACAGAGTGAGACTGTCTCAATAAACAGACAAACAAACAAACAAACAAATAAAAGTAAATTCTATGTTCTGTGTACCTTTCCAAACAAATATTATACCAACTGAATGGGAGATAAGCAATAAATATATGTTGAGCTTAGAGTGAAAATGAGTGTCACCAAGAGGGAAATTATAGCTCTGTGAAGGCAATATAGGAAAAAAAAAACCTAGATGCCCCTCACCTGAAGAATGGATAAAGAAAATATAGCATATATACACAATGGAGTACTACTCAGCAGTAAAAAAAAAACAATGATATCATGAAATTTGCAGGCAAATGGATGGAACTAGAAAATATCATTTTGAGTGAGGTAACCCAGACTCAGAAGGACAAACACAGTATGTACTCACTCATAAGTGAATACTAAATGTGAGGGAAGGGATGGCCAGACTGCAACCCACAACTCCAGAGAGGCTAGCTAACAGGGAAAGACCTTAGGAGGGACACATGGATGACCCTGTGAAGGAGAAGTGGATAAGATCTACATGAGTGGACTGGGTGTGGTGGTGGGAGTAGCAGAGGGCAGGGAGTGGGGGATGAGAACATAGGGAAATGGGAGGGTCGAGCTGGAACAGGGACAGAGTAGGAGGGAAGGGAGGGAGATACCATGATA
The DNA here is from genome assembly GCF_949786415.1 of Peromyscus eremicus. Lineage (NCBI taxonomy): Eukaryota > Metazoa > Chordata > Mammalia > Rodentia > Cricetidae > Peromyscus > Peromyscus eremicus. The sequence goes on from NC_081420.1 coordinate 36,301,992, forward strand.
GATGAGGACATCATGGGAATAGGAAGAGGCAGGGTGCTGGGGAGGCTCTCAGGAATCCACAAGATTGACCACTTGGTCTGCTGGCAGTGGTCCAGAAGGTGCCTGGACCGGTCTACTCTAGTGACCAGCCTAGCAAATAACCTAGCTGTCATCATAGAGCCTTTGTCCAGTAACTAATGGAGGCAGATACAAAGATCCATGGCCGGGCACCAGGCTGAGCTCCAGGAATCCAATTGATGAGAGAGAGAAGAGATACTGCAGGTGAGGGATGTCGAGATCATGATGGGAGGACATGCAGAGATGACTGAACACACTAGTGGAAGCCCATGAACTGTGGACTGGTGGCTGTGGAGCCCCCATGGGACTGGACTAGGCCCTCTGGATACATAAGATGGTTGTTTGGCTCAAAATGTTTGGGGGGCACCCAGGCAGGGGGATCGGGATCTGTCCCTGGTCTATGGGCAGGCTTCTGGAACCTGGTGCCTGTGGTGTGACACCTTGCACAGCCTTGGTGCAGTGGGAAGGGGTTTAGACCTGCCTAGGCTCAGTGTGCTGGGCTCTGCTGACTCCCCTTGGGAAACCTCGATTTGGGGGATATGGGGATTGCGGAGTGGCTTGGGAAAGAGGGCTGGGGTGGGAGGAGGGAGGAGGGGGGAATCTGTGGATAGTATGTGGAATGAGTAGAAAATTTCTTAATAAAGAAAAATGAAAAAAATATATCCAAGAGATAATTCACAGTTCTGCCTTAAACTGATCAAGATAGGAAACTATGTAAAATTATGCAAGCGGAAGCTTTTCTTTGCAATCATATCCAAATTGGTGGTTTCAAACACACGTCTTTCAACTCTAACTTCATCCCACAGAAACCTTTACTTGGCTTGTATTCAGAAAGACCCTTCTACATTTCATGGTGAAATATGCCACTCACATTCTCTCCTCTTGAGGTAAATGTGTTTTTTTTGCTGGTTCATTAAATCACCAGGTCTTAAGCAAAGTTCAACTCTAGACTAATGAATATCTTAGACATAACCTTCATTAAGCCCACCATTCCTCTCAAATATTTCAGAATTTGAAAGTCACATGTGCTTAAAATAAAACATGTTCATGTATGTGAACCTACTCTGTTACATTTAATATAGGAGCCATCTTCTAAGCATTGAACTTGCTTGCCAATGCATCATTTTTATTTGTTTTTTTTTGAGTTTGTCATTTATTTTATTTTTATCGTTTTGGTTTTTTGGTTATGTTTTGAGACAGGATTTCATGTAGTCCATGTTAGCTTGGAGCTCATTTTGAAACTGAAGATGTCCTTGAACTTGGGATCTTCCTGTCTTCACCTCCTTTCCTGAGTTCTGTGAATACTGGCATGCACAACCAACATGATGACTGGTTGGTTTTACACAATGCAAGGGCTTTAATCCAGGGGTTTTGTTCATGCTATACAAGCACTCTAGCAACTAAACTACATCCACACCCACAGCAATGTATCCTTTGAAGTGTGTCAAAATACAACTTTTAATACAAACACACACACACACACACACACACACACACACACACACACACACACTAAAGAGTGAACATGCTCAAAATGACTGTGGTTACTATCTTGGATCCATCAAAAGGTAGAATATTTGCCTTGAAAGAGTAGTATCCTTGATAGCTGCAGAATTGGGAGATTCCAACTTCCTGCTCAGATTGTAACTTGAACTAGCAGCAAAGAGCAACAGCTTAGAAGCTTTAGATTTCTAATAATCTTCAGATGCTGCAGAATCACAAGAGGCCACAGAACTGCAAAGCAAGGGCTTCACCTGAGTATTTTTGAAAGTGTATTCTTTCGGTAAAGATATCTATAATAGTCAGAAGCAGCAGAAGTAACCTATATCCCTACAGAACATAGCCTTTATTTTCTTTCCTTCCAGAGTGAGCTCACAGTATTTCCTTAATAGGATATATGTATTACTATACTTATACACTCAAGCATATGTGTATTGGATATAAATTTTCTGCTATGAAATGTTCTTGATGCTAGTGAAACACAGGCCAAGTCTCCATGCCAAGAAACCTACATTCTCCTAGGGGAAAATGGACATCCAAGAATTGTGCCAATCCATCAATAACATGATTTAAAAGTGAGATGATGCTAAGAAAAAACAAGTTAGCATACCAAGATAGACAGCTGGTGGAAATGATCATGAAAGGTTGCATTTGAGTGGTGCTGTAACTAGGGGGAGAAGTAAGCTTTGACTATCTCAAGGAATACAGTGGCCATGGCAGTAACAAGCTGTCATTGGCAAGGGATGCAAGAGACAAATGTGGCAGGAGTGGGTAAGACAAGAAGGAAACAGTCAGGTGATAGATAGAGGGTAGCAGGGTATGAGGGGAAAGACTGAGATCAGCCTTTAAAACGTTTGGATTTATTCTAGTGATCTCATTAGATTTTCAAAACACTGCTCTCCGTGCCATTGGATAATGACCTAAGCAGATCCAAGAATGAAAATGGGTAACACTGGTTGACATGCTAAATCTTTACAGTGTAGAGTGTTGCTTCTCATTTCTTTGATGCCTGAGCTTATTACTGTACAGATGGAAGAGCCCTTGCTGTTTTCTATTCTATGTAAAGAAAGGGAGCCCTGCCTGCAGCTGTTACTGGTTTTATACCAGGGAAACAGGGAAGATAGGAGAATCACTCCCCATGTCCTTTTCATACCAGCTTTGTCTGGGGCTTCCATATAAGACCACAGGGTATTAAATTGTATTTCTGATTCCCTGAAAGAAGGTACTAACGTAGAGATAAGATAAGACTCCAGTTCAGGTTTATAGTCTGGCCATCACTGTTTACTGCTTACACTGGTTTCAGAAAGTCATTCAGTGTCTTTCCTGACTGTCAAGTTCCATATCCTTGAAGCAAAGAGACTAGTCCCAGTGAGTAAGATCAAATGAGGCGATGTACTTGACAGTACTTCATAAATCTTTAACCTTTGTGTAACTGTTGCCATTCTGGCTAATGACAACAGAATGCCTGGATTCTGTATTTTATAGGACAGGGATGAAAATACAGAAGTTGCGTCATTACAGATGCAGCCAAAGTCTCGTTACTATCCTGGAATTCCTCTCCAAACCTAATGACTTTGTGGGGAGTGAGCAGGGAACATGTAGAGAAGAAGGAAAATAGTGACATTCAAATAAACTTGAAAAGAGAATTTGAAGCGTCATTGGTAAAGGGTTGACTACAAATCTTTTTCTACAAAGAAATAGAATAGGACCAGTCTTTGCTGGTCTTACTACCTTCCCCTAAAATGTTCTGTTCCACTATTGTGACAAAAAGCAGAGCTAGAACATACATTAGAAAGAGCATCTGGGGCAGGTGTGGTGGCGCACGCCTTTAATCCCAGCTCTTGGGAGGCAGAGGCAGGCAGATCTCTGTGTGTTAGAGGCTAGCCTGGTCTACAAAGTGAGTTCCAGGATAGCCAGAGCTACACAGAGAAACCCTGTCAAGAATAAACAAAAACGACAAAAAGGGGTGTCTGGTTTTTGTATGATTATTTATGGACCCTGAAATTTTGAATTCTATAAGTTGCATAATTGTTTTGTATTTTACAGGACCTGTTCATCTTAATCTCAGGAGCCGAACAGCAATGCCCATCGGTTCGATCTGTCCACACAGCTGCATGTGTTTTAGTCTATTCTTGTCTTTCCCATGCTAATGGGAAATGAAACTCCAAAGTACTGGACTAATTGTCTGTTGAGTATGCTTAAGAAAATGGGGTGATTAGAACTCTGCAGTGAGACATCATCTCCCAAAACACAAGCAACAACATAAACAATCTATTCGTACAGAGAATTTTTAAGGACTTTGTGTACACAAAGACGGTAATTTACAGTTTACTATATAAAATGAATGTATACATGGGACAACCCCACCCCATAGGAGTAACCAGCCAGAAGAAGAAGTTTGCTAGTTGACACTTGTAAGATTATAAAACATGAATAGAGCTCCATCTGTGGAACACATAGGCTCTGTTGTTATGCTCTGACAAACCAAGTTCACTGCTGCTAAAAGCCCTGTCAGATTAAATCAACCTGCGAATACAGAACTGTGACATCTTGTTCTCTTTGGTACAGTTTGTACCACTGTAGTCATTATCTCAAAGTCCTTTCACTCCAAGGAGCATCAGTGTTTAATTATATTCTTTTATGAGGCCTCATTTGTAGACATCATCCTCTTTCAGAGTTGGCTTTGCTGAGGGAAAGTAGGTCATTTTTTTCAAGTCTGTCCCTCATTGTGCTGAACATTAAGCCTCTCTGCAGTGTCCTATTAAATAGAGCATCTTGTGGAACCAAAACTCTGTGTTCTTGCTTCAAACTCTTTAGCTATCAGTTGACAGATGAACTCATTTCCCAATTCCTACAGGTCCTTGGTGCCCACAACAAGGCACAGAGGAGATGGCAGTAACATGGTTCTGCTCTATCTAGGAGAGTCCTGCCATTAAGAACAAAGGCCTAACTATTTCTTTTTCATATTTTGGAGAAAGTTGCAATTCTGAATCACTTGAGAGTGGATTCTCAGAATCCCAGTGATGGGAGAATTGCATTTAACATATGATGAGAAGGTTGCTATATTCCAGGATTTACCAAACTGTGAGCCATGGACCAAATCCAACCCGACACTTGTTTTAGTGTGTGTCAAGGGCTTGCTGGAACAGTCTGTGCTCCCACATTCACTGTAGCTGTTTTCCAGCAACAGAGCCAGAGTTAAGAAACACAACGGAGAATTGACAGCCCGCAGTGCCATAGAAAACCTTTGTCTACCCTGCTAGAGACTGTCAAAGTTACAAAGTTAAAAACCCGTTTGCCCTTGAGCTATGGTTTTCAGACAACACCGGAGGAATTATTCAGAGTTAAATCCTAACATGCTATTTTCCAGTTAAAAATGAAACATAGCCCTGTAAAGGGCTGTGTTTCATTGTTCATTCAAACAAGCACTCTCTAACATAGAAGCCAAACCTTGTTCTTTCTGGGTGTTTGCACATATACAAATGAATGTGTGTGATTAGATGGAAATGGGACATTAACACTCCTGCTGCCCAGTGCAGCATCCCAGCCTATGCTGACCTCATACTTCATTAATAAGGATCAAATTTTCAAGGTGATGATGCTTCAGATGTGAGAAACTCCTTACACATTTAATAAAGAAGGAACCAGTACCTTTTCCTTAGTTGAGACTTATCCAATTTCCAGAATCACGTGGTATCTCCAAAATCGATGTGACTTGACTCAGGAAAGGGATGCTCTGAGTGCTACTGAACATAACAGATGGGTGGTCCTGCTTTGTTCTGTTTCAGAGATGGTCAACCAAAACAGTCCTACACTGAGAGAAAATAATGAACCAGCTAATAGCAGTCTGCATTTAGCAAAGACACAGCTGATTTTCTTTAACTAAATGAAGAAATAATTGTTTTCTTTCACTTTCTCCAAACTCTGTTCATATGCACACATCTTTAAAATGAACCACATAGCCTGGGTAGATGATTCAATAGGTAAAATTCTTGCTCAGCAAATTGAGGACAAGAGTTAAAAAACCTAAGGACATTTATAAAACCAGGCAAGCATGGTAGCATCCTAGGACTCACAAGACACAAACAAGGGATTCTTGAGGCAAGCTGGCTAGGTAGACCGAAAAGAATCAGTGATCTCTATGTTCATCAAGAACCTTGCTTCAATAAATAAAGTGGAGAGCCACAGATGAGAGAAGACACTCAAGTTAACCTTAGGCCTTCACATTCATATACACACATATGCATGCATACCTGACACATATGGATTCCCATACACGCAAGTACACCTACATGCATACCACACAAATACATGGCAAAAACAATAAAAATAAAGTAAATGAACAAAATCCACCTCTCTCTCTCTCTCTCTCTCTCTCTCTCTCTCTCTCTCTCTCTCTCTCTCTTTCACACACAGACAGACATAGTGCAAGAAGTATTTTTCATCTGGCAATAATAAAGACCTAGTTTTAATACTCTCATATATATATTTGAGACTTAAATATATATATATATATATATATATATATATATATATATATATATGAGACTTTTGAATACTACACATGTCTGTATTTCTAAAAAGGCAAATTTCCTACCTTGAATCCACTTACCAATACCAAATTAAATATTGTGGTCATTTATAGCAAGAAGAAATAACACAATACACAAGTATCTCTTCTAGGAATTCTCATGTTTTCATGTCTTTTTCTCTTGGAAATCTAGAAGTGATCTGAGTGCCAATTGCCTAGCTCGGGTAACTTACCCACAGTCATAACTTGCTCATAAAGGTCTTCTGTTAAATGAAAAACAGCTCAGTGTGTGGAATGGCAGCTTGAGCTTGAGTTTTCTTCTTTTGACATCTGTTAAAAATGAGGAATGACATAATCCATCACATTAACCCTGTGGTAGTGTGCTGTTGCTTGGTGTTCCCAGACCTCATCTGACAATGTTTTCTGGGATTCAAACTATAAACACTTCCTCCAGAGACTGTGGTGAGAAGTACATTTCTAAGTCTAGGGCCCTGGGTTTGACCATAAAAAGTACAGTTTTGTACACGTTCTTTCCCCTATGAGCAAAATGAATTCTTTACCATAATTTCCTATAAAAATAAACAAGCAGAACTACAAGTTAAAATTTTCAACAAATGTAGATTTAATTAACCAGGACAATTTGGAGAATATGTAGAATGTTTTTAGCATTATGAGGCACAGGAACACAGCCAAATCATGAGAATAAGAAGCCTGGATATTTCATGATTTTATTTAACAATGAGCTGTTTTAGTGTCAATTTCCAGCAGCATCCAGTTTACACAAATAATCAGCATAAATAGACTAGTTGTATTTAAAACATGGCCTTGGGTAGGAAAGTTGTGGAGGCGTTTCTTCAGATCATTTCTCTCTTCTCTTCTTCCAGTGCTTCTCTATTGGTTTTTACACAAGGTTGTTCTTGGTAGCCCCGCCTGGGCTGGTACTGGCTATGTAGCCCAGCTTGGCCTCAAATTGACACCAGTTCTCTTCGGCTTTTTAGGTGTTGGGATTATAGGACCAGCATGGACCATCAGCCCAGCTCCTCAAGTCATTTCTGCTGCTCTATTTGTTGATTATTTTTAAATCTCCAAACAACTTGAAAAATTAGAAAACAAGTCTCAGTTGAATATCCCAAGTGTGTGTGTGTGTGTGTGTGTGTGTGTGTGTGTGTGTGTGTGTGTGTGATAGTATTTTAGGCGTCTTAGTGCTTAATTTAATATAAACAACAAAATAGCATGAAGCTAATGCACGTCATAGAAATTCATATAGGGATTTTAATGTGGCCAAGTGGTTTTCAAATCATTTTGTATCAGAATTAGGCAATTCCACACCTAGGGATACTGAGCCAAGGGATCTTTGTGCTTGCCAAGTGCTGCCACTTGAGGGTAGCCCTATGAATTGCATCATCTTCTTGAATGTGTGTGGATGAAAGTGATTTGCACTGCCTACTGCTCTGGCCCATAAAATGTCCCCAAGAGCAATTATGTGTTACCTTCCCTCTTTCATGGGTACCATACAAACTTTGTGTGGAACTTGGTAGAACAACCTCAGCCTTGCCAGAAGGAAGAGCATTCATGAATTGGAAACACCCAGGTAGTACTTTATATGAGCAAGCAACATACCAATTTAGAGATGGGCATTCATTGGAGTTTCATAAATATGAGTTTGAGCTCTGTTGGAGGTGACTCTGAGGTGCTATTTTTCAGTCTAGATGCTAACATGTCTATGGAAAGACAAGCAAATCTACTCCTCAATAATTTCCATAATATACTTTAAGTTAACCAAATACCATAACATAACCAAATACTATAACTTTCTAGTTTAAGAATGAAAATAGTAAAAAAAAAAAGTCTACTATATGACAGCCCCCATACAACTCCTTGACATATAGCCCACAGACTGAATATCCTATTCCATAGATACTTTCTCAGGTATATTCATTGCTGCAGTATTCACAATAGCTAGGAAATGGAAACAACCTAAATACCCTTAGACTGGTGAATGGATAACAAAATATGGTCCATATATACTGTGGAATACTATTCAAATAAAGTAAATGAAATTTGCAAGTAAATGGAAAGACCTAGAAAAAAGCACATTGATTGAGATAAACTAGACCAAGAAAAACAAATGCCACATGCTCTTTCTTATTTGAGATTCCTAGGTCCATATCTTCACATGTGGGTATACAGCAGAGTGATCACAGAAAACTAGGTAATTGTAGCTACTCCCCCCAATCAAATAATTCTCACTTTACAGCAAGTGGAAACTGTCACAGAAAACCACAACTAGACACAATACTAAAATCAGTTGATGGTGGGAAGCTCAGACTCATTACACACCCTGCATCTATGACCCAGCGAACATTATGGAATAGGGTACAGAATACTGTAAAAGACAGAATACCAGGAAGTCTGCTATAAAACAGTCTTCCCTAGAAATGGATGCTTAAACAAAATTAGGTTGATGGCAATATCAATGAACACGTTAAGGTTATAAAGGGGGAAATTTCTTTCTTTTTTTTTCTTTTTCTATTTTCTTTTTTCTTTCTTTTTTTTTTTTTTGAGACAGGGCTTCTCTTTGTAGTTTTGGTGCCTATCCTGGAGCTCACACCATAGACCAGGCTGGCCTCCAACTCACAGAGATCCCCTTGGCTCTGCCTCCTGAGTGCTGGGATTAAAGGTATGAGCCACTGTCACCTGGCACAATGGGGAAAATTTTGCAGGCTCCCACTGCCATATAAAGGTCTACAGGCAATTAATGATTTCTGGGAGAAAAAGCATTTGCCTCTCTTAGGGTTGAGCCCTTTTATTGATTATCGAACGCAGAGAAGTCAGCCCAGAAGCCATGTCCACACAAACTAAAAAAAACAGGACTCAGCAGTTGTATTTATATACTTGTACATGCACACACATGCACACTCACTCAGGTGTGTGTGTGTGTGTGTGTTTGTTTGTCTAACAATAATCAAAAAATAAGCTATCAACAAGAGTAGGAGGAACTGGAGGGAATCTCTAGTCTCATGAAAGTTCCTGATGAGCTGACCACAGGAAGACAAGGCCTTCCAGAAGAATGAATTCCATTATTTTGCATGTCTTCAGCATAATGAATGACCTTTTTTTTTAACCTATAGATAGCCAGGTACTTTGGAGAAATAAACAGAATGCCAGATATATTCACATTGAATTAGCTCCTATATTCCATCCTTTATCTTCCTATTTTAGGAGAAATAGATTTCTTCTGGACACCTAGACAGAATGCTCTTTTCATTTTTCAACATAAACACCCAAATGAATAATTATAAACCAACCAACCAACAACAAAACAGAGCAAAAAAACAACTCAGTCAGGTCAGTTTGGCGTTTTATAAAAGGTGACAGTGTCATACTAGACTCAGATATTCTTTTCCATGCATCCAGAGTAGAATTATGATATATAACAGAGAACTTTTGCTCCAAAACTCAAGCCATAGCCTGTGTAGTCTGAAAATGTCCTTCCCAAAAGTTGAGACTTATTTTCCCAACTCATATGTCCACACCTCACTTCATTTCAGACACAATACATGGAATTAGGTTGGCAAGTGAGAATCTCCCTCCGGGATACTGGGATTTAGATAAAGCAACCTGAGTAAGCTTGGTGTGTTACCAACAATGATGGCTTGTTAACTGTTTTTGCTTAAGTGGAGTATGATACTTGTCCTTAGAAGTCTAGCAATCAGAAAGCTGAGCAACAGAGGGAGAAAGAGACAAAGAGACAGAGACGGAATGGATGAGTTAGTGTGACAGATAACTTAGTGGTTTTCTTTTGCTGCTTATAAACCCTCTCCTATGTATAATTAGCATTAGGATTGGACCAGCAGAATAAAGGTGCAAATGAATGGCACTTTCATCTCTGGAGCCCAGGCCAGAGCTGGCTGACATTAAATGACATCTTTAAAAGGAATTTCTCTTTGAACATTCCCTTCTCAACCGAATAGTTCTCCCCTGGTTCACTGATTGCTCAGCGAAACACCTCCTGCATACTGTGAAGATCTGCATGGGTCACCTCCTCTGTGAAGTCTTATCAGATGCTGAATGTCACAAGAAAATAGTCATTCTGCACCTGGGTTTTCATAATCCTTTCCTCATTCCTAAACTGTAACTGTCTGTTTGTACGACCTTCATCTTCGAAGCTGAAATATACACAGGTAGGACTGTAATAGGCTTTTCTTCAGTTTAAAAGACACCAGAAGTAATGCTACAAAATAGGTTCTTGGTAAATGATAGTTAAATGAATGAATCCAGATAATGGCTTTAGACACTAAGCCACTCCTAAAATTTTGCTGGTATTCTCAGTCACTTAATGAGAGCTTTTCCCTTTAAAGGAACTACTTACATTCTTTATTTGTTCATTTTGAGTCTGGATCTTATTAGAATACTGATTTTTCTTTAACATATTATCATAACTAAATCAGTCCTGCCTAACTATAGCTAGAGTTTATTATCATGTGAAGCTTTTACCGTTAGGCTGAGAGATAGCTCAGTTGGCAGAGTGCTCACCTAGGAGGCACAAAGTCCTAGTTTTGATCTCCAGCTCCACATGAACCAGGCATGGCAGTGCATGCCTGCAATCCCAGCACTTGGGAGGTAGAGGCAGCAGGACTGGAAATTCATGGTCATTTTCAACTGCATAGTGAGTTTGAGACCACTCTGTACTACATAAGATCTTGTCTCAAAAAAAATACATACATACATAAGTAAACTTCAAATATCATTTCTAGAGCAGAGTTAACACTTGAAAGTTGTCATCTTTGTTGAGCATATTAACAAGATGATACATCACCCCCACAGGAAACATCATAGTGAGGTGAGGGAAAATGTGAACACAAGACATTTCAGATGAACTGAAGCACAGAATAAGAAACGTTGAGTGGAAGAGCTTACAAGTCCTTCCTGAGCAATGCAAGCTCTTTGTCATGCTGGAATCTAGACATCCAGTCTGACTGCTCTGAATGGGAAGGGTAAATAACCAACAGGCATCCCAGTGCAGTGTATGCCACTACAGAGCTGCTATTTCGATCTGTTTTCAAGGAAGTGATGAGCTGTTGGCAACCAAGTTTCTGATTATGTGCAGAAAAAAAGAGGGAGAGAAAATGACAAAGGGGGAGAGAGGCATTATTCTTGTATGTATGTATCTATATATCTGCCTGTCTCCCTTTTGTCTCGGAATCTGAAAATCGGGGCATGCTATGACACACAGGGGTATACCAACAAACACATTCGCATTCATGGAATGAGTGCATGCATGTACCAAAGCCTAAAGTGCTTCTCTGATGTTTTTCTCCCGATCTCTCCTAAGATGAAGTTTCATCAAAACACAACACACCAAGGGACTCTCTGGGAGCTTGACTGAGCAAGTCTGACTCATAGTCTGGGAATTTTAAACAGCAGAGCTAATATTTAAACACACACACACACACACACACACACACACACACACACACACACACACACACAGAGGAAGGGGGAGAAGGAGAGGCAGGTAGTGAAACAAAATGAAAGTTTTAGAAAGCACACCAATGAAACTTCTGCTTGGGACAAACAACTGGTCCTCCTTTCCCCAATCACTATTTTATACTTAAGTCCCGGGTGGATCCACCTTCAGGGAAGGCGGTGCCTCATGGCTAGCGACAAGGCAGTCAATCCACAGTTTATACTGCTAACTCAGCTGCGTGGGTTAAGCACTGAAAGAGTCTAGCCTTGATGTTGTTGCCCCATGGCTCCCCTCAGTGACAGGAAAGTTTTCTCAAAACCAAGGGCTGTCTGCCCACTAGTGGTTAGAAGGCTAAGCCGGCAGCAGGACATAGAAAGTTTTATGCCCATCTCTAGCTGGCCCAGTCAGAGTATGGCCAAGGACGGCTCTTCTCATTTCTAAGCCTGCATGATTTATCCATGGACGCTCCTGTACCAGGAGGAAGAGGAAAGTTTTTTTCTATTTTAGAACTGTGAGGGTCTCCCACTGTTAGTGGTACGGATGTGAAGGCCTTGAGATGGGACTTAATATTTCAGTAGCTCTTCTCAGCAGATCTTTCAGGGTATGTCCTTCACACTTTACTCATGATTGTCCACTTGAATTTCCCATAATATTTTAATACCTACCTCTGCAAACACTACACTTGTTCTAAACAGAACCCTCCATCATCAATTCTAATACATCCAACACTAGCAGTGACTAGTTTTATGGATCTTCTTTTGCTTTTTTTTTTTTTTTTTTTGGTTTTTTGAGACAGGGTTTTTCTGTGTAGCTTTGCGCCTCTCCTGGAACTCATTTGATAGCCCAGGCTGGCCTCGAACTCACAGAGATCCGCCTGGCTCTGCCTCCCAAATGCTGGGATTAAAGGCATGCGCCACCACCGCCCAGTTTCTTTTGCCTTTTTTCTTTGCCATATTTGTATCTTAACCAATTGCTTAAGTAAATGTCCTTTTAACTTTGTATTTTTGAGACAAGGCAAACTGGCTGTCTTAGAACTCCCTATGTAAAACAAACTGGCTTTGAACTCAAAGATCTGCCCTCCTTTACCTCCAAAGTGCTGGGATTTAAGGTACCATCACACTTAGAGGTGCATGTTTTCACTGTAGAAGTGATGTTAGGTATGTCTTCAAGCCCTCATACAATCCAGCAAGTTATTTTCCTTGTAATTGTGAAGTCATGACTATTTTGTAAAAGTAAAACACTGAAATAAACTATATTTAATTTATAAATAAAGCTCAAAATAAATCGTCATTTTTTTGTGCTCCAAGGTAGAGCAAAGTTGCTCTACCGTGGATTTAGTTTTAACTCATAGAAGATTTCACATTGCAAAATGAGAGGGCTCCCGGATGATATATTATCTACCTTGTAAAGTGTAATTTTTCTTTGACCTTCACTTGAGTATTAGAGATCATGATATGCAAATTATGTTGATTTTAACACGTTTTCTAATGAAAGTTTGACCCAATGAATACTGTTGGAAAACATAAACAAGTTCTGAGGGAATTCAAGTCCCTGGGCTCATCTTTTTCTTTTACCAATTTGTTCAGTGATGTTATGAGCATCCAGCTGACCTTGTTATAATCAGATTTCCAAAAATATTCTGAAGCATACAAAGCATACACTTTGCTTCCTCCAAGTGATTGAGGATATCCATGTCTGATATTTTGGTATCTCTATTACCAGTTCACACTATGGGCTGCAACTGCTGCTCTCTAACTGCTGGAAATAAATCCGTTAGCATCCTTGAGTATAACTATATTGAAGAATCAGTTCAAAAATAAATGAGAACCAGCTCAGAAGCAGAGAAGTTTAGGGGAGGGAAGGAGGGGAAGGGAATAGCAATTAGCTCCCCATATTACATAATCCAGGAAGTCCAGTGCACTTGAAGTTGGGAATGTGGGAAGCTTATTGCTTAAGTCTCAATCTGAAGACCTGAAATCCTGAGAAATGAGTCATGGTGTAAGTCCTAGGTCAAGGGGAGAAAACACATGAAGCAGTTCATGCCGAAAGGCAGAGATTGGATTCTCTTTCCACCTCTCTGTGCTGCTTAGGCCTTGGATCAACTGGATTAGGACCTCTACTTGGGGCCATTCAGCCTTCACTCAGAATCATAGAGATTCAAGATTCCTCATCAAGAAATGCCCTTAAGACACACCCAGAAATAATGATGAGCCAAATAGCTGGTATTAAGTAATCTGATATATTAGTAATTTTTCTCAGTTTCTAAATTTGTGTGTTTGTTTTTGGTGTGTGACTTGGCCCACTTGGAGGAAGGATTTACTTTGTCTCATGGCTTGTGGAACTATATCCTTTATAGCAGGGACTCCCATAGTGATTAGGGGATGAGGACACTGTTTATATTGTGTTGGCAGTCAGGAAGCTTAGAGACAATGGGGCTAGAGGTGGGACTAGGTTGTTACCCTCAACACGTGTCCTGACTGACCTCCTTCCTTCAGCTGTGTCCCAGTTCCTGAAGCTCCCACAACCTCCCCAAACAGCACCACTAAGTGGAAGCAAGTGTTCAAACACAGAAGCATATGGGAAATATTTCACATTTTAGTCTTCAGCTGAAGCTAATCAATAAAAATAGCATGTCTAATATGTCAATAAATATGATATTTTCCTTCTAATTCAGTGGCTCTCAACCTTCCTTATATGCAACACTTTAATACAGTTCCTCATGTTGTAGTGATCCCCAACTGTAGACAGATTTTTTTTTTTGAGCTACCAACTCACAAAAAAACAACACAGAGATTTATATTAATTATGAAAACTTTGCCTTGGCTTAGGCTTGTTTTTAACTAGCTCTTATAACTTAAATTAACTCATTTCTATGTATTTACTGTTTGTCTCATGGCTTTATTACCTCACCTCCATAGTGTCCATCCTGCTTGCTCTGCAACTCCTTACATCTCTGCCTTCTAATTCCCAGTCTTCTCTGCCCGGAAATCCTGCCTAACTATTGGCCGTTCAGCTTTTTATTAAACCAGTCAGAGTGGCACATCTTCATAGTGTACAAAAAGATTATTACACAACACCCAATCATAACACGATTTTGTTACTACTTCATAACTGCAATTTTGCTGCTGTTATGCATCATAATGTAAATATATTTGGAGACAGAGTTTTGCCAAAGGGGTTGCAACCTACAGGTTGACAACCACTGTTCTTGTTTGTAACTTTTAGTTCTTTTAATTGCTCTAATGTATTCCTCAAATATTAGAATACAAAGCACTTTGTTTATCCATAAAATTATTTAACATATAAAAAATCACTGCCATAGGTTACCAATAGTCCTACAATTGCTCAAAATATTCCATTAACTTTTCAAAATTTAAATACTTTGTTTTTCATTTAAAGAAAGTAATACTCACTAACTAACCAAGGGAACTGTTTCAAAATCATTTTACCTTTCCTTAGAATTGTGGTTCTTTTTCCCAGTGAAGTTTCATATAAGAGTTATACTCAGAAAATTCTCAAAATATGGTGTTTTACAAATATAAGAGGATGTACCCTACTTATATGCTAATGTTTTGGCTTCCTGATCTCCTTCCCTCATTCCATCTTTTTTTCCCTCCTTTCTTTCCTTTCTTTCTTCCTTCCTTCCTTCCTTCCTTCTTTCCTTCCTCTCTTCTTCTCTCCCTTCCTTCCTTCCTCCATCTCTCCATTTTATTATCTCTCTATATCACTGCTCTTCTTAATGTCTAGCCACTGTGTTCTGCTTAGGATATCTAACCTGATGTAAATTATATTGCTAATTTCTTCAACAATTTTTCATTAAAATAATTTGAAGTCTCAAAATCAAACCTTGGGATCTATGAATAAAATAGTGTCCTAAATTATCTGCTTCAAATAAATTCCATAAAAAATACACAAAACATAAAAAAATTGAGAAAAAATATACGAGCAATGGTAATTTTTATCTTCTTTCTCAAAATGCTTATTGAAATAGTATTTGAGATATGATGGGGAAAACATATCCAAAGGTGGTGGTAGGTAGATAAGAATTCATAACATTATCAGATAATGCAGCATGAAGTTGAAGATATTTTGGCTTTTAAATTTTTAATTTTTCTCTACTATAAAATTCTTAAAAATGAAATTTCCGTGACTACAGGTGTGGTTGTATAGGCAAAGTGCTTGCTATACAAGCTTGAGAATCTGAGTTTGGATCCCCAGCAGGCAGTGGCAGCATGCACCTATAACCTTGATGTGGAGTTATAGAGGCAGGTGGAGACCCAGAGCTTGTTGGTCAGTTATCCCACTGATGATGAGCTCCAGGTTCGGTGAGAGACGCTGTCTCACAAACAACACAGAAAATAGCAAAGGAAGAGCCCTCCAACACTAACCACTGGGCTCCACAGACACACGCATGCCTGCACTCACAGATACAGCATCCCTCCCATCAAAAACTTTAAAAATAAACACCAATTTTTTCTTTTGTTTAAAAAATATTTTCCGAGTATTTCATATGTTGTGGAATACGCGATTAGCTGGATGAAATGTGCAGGATAGATGACATAGAATGCTTCCCCTTAGTGACAATTTTGATCATGGCTGACTGAGAGTAGCTCTGCAGATCTGTGTATTATCATCAATCACAATCACGTACAGACAGCCAGGCACTATGTGAATTATTTTCAAAGGCATTACTTTTTTTTTTTAACCATTTACTTAGTGATTAGATCAATTGTTCATGAGAATGCAGTGTAGTGATTAAGAAAATCAAAACACTTCAACAACTGGTGTTTAAGCATTCATCATCGACTTGTATCTGTTACATGCCCTCGGAAAAAAAGGCAAGGCTACTTTAGGGAAATGAAAAACAATGAGATGAAACAGAAGTACATAAAAATTAGCATACATACACTAACATATCTAATCTTTTTAGCTCATTAGTTTGAGAAAGTAGGTACAACTTACAGTAATGTTGGGGAATAGTTTATGAACTTATCTAAAGTAGCAAATTGGAAGAAAAATGGGATAAAGCACCCTGGGCAGAGACAGTCCCTCTAATATTCACTTCCGTCAACTATAAACTACATGATGTGATACAGCAGGAAATAATGGGTAAAGAATTGGACATAGCACAAGGAAGGGTGATATCCTGAGCCAGAAGCAAAATAACCCCTCCTCATGTTTATATAAAGGGAAAAGTCCCATCATCACCTAGTACATGTGGACTTTCCCAAGCAATCCAGTCTTATGTGAGATTGCTTGTATGGAGGCCCAACTTCAGGTGTTGTGAAAATGGAGGAAAAGAATTCTAGAAACTCACTTTCACTTTTCTGTACTATTTTTGGTCATATGTAAATAAACTTCCAAACAAGTACTAAAGAATGGCTGGAATGACTTTCAGTGTATTCTCTGGTTTATTATGCCCCATGACCACGAGAAATTTTTATCAACATGGAAAAATAGCATGGAATTTACTTATCATTTCAAGCAATTCTCCTTTTGATTCCTGGGTAAACTAGGGAATGACGATCTCTCAAGGATTATGCAGCTAGTTCTAAGAATCATCGAGAATCATCACAGGGAGGACAGGTTACTTGGTAACTTTTGGATCAGAATGTGATTCATTGCCAACCCCATCTCTCTCTCTCTTCCTCCCTCCCTCTCTTTCCTGCCCTCTCTCCAAAGAGTCTTAATATGCAGCTCATGATGGCCTAGAATTCCTGATCTTCCTACCTGTCTTATCGAGTCCTGGGATTCCAAGTGTGAATTGTCATGATTGTTATGTGTTGTCTTTAACATCACATTCTCCTAACATTGTTGCATCCATAGTACCTGGTTTGGAATTTGGTGTTAAAAATTTTATGTACTATTTACTGATAGCATGTTGGTTACTGTATTATAAAGCTTTTAAGCTAAAGCTCAGTCACAAATTACACTAAATTGTATCTATGACACATTCTTTCTGGAATGCCCAGCAGTTGATGTGGGGTCAAGGAACAGGGTGTGGTGATGCTATAGTACCTATGTCAGTCAACAGGCTCAGTGACAGAGATTACTATAGACAGGGCCAGGAAGATGGCTCAGCAGGTAGAGGTGCTTTCAATCAAGTCTCACAATCTGAATTTGACCCCTGGAAGCCATGTCATGAGAGGAGAAAACTGACTTTCACTTGTTTTCCTCTGACCTCCACACAGCAGAGGTATGCGTTCTCTCCCCATCCTGCACAAACATAAAATAAAAAAATGAATATAAAATTAATTACCATAGAATGAGTGGCTTAGACTACAAATATTTCTGTCCCATAGCTCTGGGGGTGAGAACTTCAACTCTGCTGACTTGGCTCTAGGACTCTCTTTCTTATCCAGAGACATTGCGTTCTCCCAAAGGAGCTTGATTCTTTTTTTTTTTTTTTTTCCTGAGACAGAGTCTGATCATGTAGCCAAGGTTGGCCTGTAACTTACAGCAGTCTAACTGCACCTAACTTCCTGAGTACTAAGATTATGAGTGTTCATCCTTTACTTGGCAAACCTCGTCTTCTTGTTATAATGGCACAAAAGTCATCTTGAGGACCCCACCCTCATGACCTAATGGCCTTCCGAATGTCTGACTCCAAATATTCTTAAGATTAGGATTTTAATGTATCAACTACACAGAGAATGGGGACTAGCTCCAGTTGGACCACATTTTGTCCATGGGAAACATTTTTGGCATATTCCAAACTAAGTTGCATGGCAGATATAGGAAATCACTCATACAGCATTATAAACACTCCTTCCCCAATACCGAGCACAGATGGCCACAGACTCACAAGAGAAATGCTCTCTTTTCACTTGTCAAATATTTCAACGTGAAATTTTGTAAGGTGTGCTTTTTGTCATTTTCAAAAATAATTACTAAAGTTTAACAGTAAGTTAAAAATTCCTATTTATACTTTTTCCCATGTATGAGAGTTAGAGGTGATGTGTAAAAATGTGTTGAGTAGTGATGGTGAGGGGAGGGAAGGGAGAAAGTGAAAAGAGAGATGACAGGAGGAAAGAAAGGAGGAGAGAAAAGAGGAAAGGGAAAAGAAGAGATGAGAGGGAAAAAGAGAGACAAGAAGAAGGGGGAAAGAAGAAAAAGAGACGGGGAGAGACAGCAAAACAAGAAAAAAATAAGAGGAAAAAAAGGAGAGAGGGAGATAATAGATAGATAGATAGATAGATAGATAGATAGATAGATAGATAGATGGCACTCACTTAAGTTTTGGGATATGTGTAACATGTTTTTTTTTTTTAAAAAAAGTAAAACAATTATCCAGATTTCAAATTAAATCAAAGTTTGTTGCAATTTTATTGATATTTCTCCTCACAAAGGCTAAGGTTATAGAAAGAACACAAAAGGTGTAAAAATCTAATACTGAAATTATACAGTTTCCAAGGAGTTCCTAAATTTCATTCTGTCTTAATGTGAGAAGATACAAGGGAAATGTTTCTTTAGTAGCCATCAGTTTGCTTTAGAAAGGAGATGGTCCATCAGTCCTATCTATCTGCAGCAGTGCTCTTCATTTTAATTGCTGTGAACTTTACTCCCAAGAGTTAGAGCTACTGAATAGATTATTTACAGAGGACAGCATCCCTCAACACTGGTCATTGCAGATAACAAGGTACTAAGTGTATTAAGATTAACTGTTCAACTCAGAGTGTTCTATAAGACAGTCACTTTTACACACACATTTCTTCAAGCAATCCGATTGCCTTTCATGAGCTTAAAGCCTATCTTTTTACCTTAAATAATCTTCGTACTCCTCAGAACACCTTTTAATAAGACTACAGTTTGCTTTCAATGCATAAATGTGACACCTAGGGAAAGAGAACAACCTAATTGAAACTGTCTTGAACGACTTTATTCTTGGCAACCTTTTTACGATATCTATTTTTACACACACCTTGTTTTCTCCATTTTCAAAATGGTTAAGGTTTCCAAGTCTGAAATAAATTGCATTTTCATTCTTCAATACTCTGGATAATTTAAATGGTCAACTTAGCTTGAAAAATTCATAGTGAGGATGTAAAAATTTTTAAATAATATATTAGAGCTGACAATAAGGGGGGAATGAAGGATAGGCTGGTGTAGTTCTGAATATTAAGACATGGAGGATATTTTAAATATGAAAAGATTGTTCCTCCTCTTAAAGATGGCTTCTCCTGCATGCAAATTTCAAAGCTGTTAATGTAGGCTACTTATCTGTTTCTCTACGCAGTGAGGCAGTGTGTGACTAGCACAAGCTATCAGTGTTTATTCCTTTGTACTACAGTACCATGAGAATGTAGACCAGAAAGTGCAGTATAGATCTCCCAGCCAGGGCCCATTAGCAATCTTCACGACTTGCCCAATTCTCTTTATTTTTCTAAATATTTTCAACTTGACATCATTGATTCTCATCATTTCTCAGTTTCTCTTCAGAGAGGCAACTCTTTCTGTCTTACAAGCTTACTTCTCCTTACAGCCCATTGCCTTAAAAGGCTTAATCATTCTCCATATTGATCTTATGCTACACAACTAGCACATGAATAAATCATCATCTGAAAACTTTAAATCACAGAAAGTCGCATAGGATCAACTGTAGAAGATGCTCTCTCACTAATCACAATCAGTTGCCTTAGCAGAGTCCTCTTTTTGTCAGAAATTCCTGGTGAGACTTTGGCTTATTAAACATTTATACATGGATATGTATTATTTTACTCCTAAAGGAGTAAAGTCCTTATATGCTGGTTTGTTTAAGGGTCAGTTTAGAATTTTCCTCAGATTCTACGTAGTCTGGTGTCAATCCTCCAAATACTATTATGATATTAGATACTTGACATTTCATGACTATCTACTTGAATAGTTGTACTCAGTTATTTTTCTGAAATTGAATATTACAATGTGAGCACCTGTGCACATAAATCCTCTGCACATAAATATTTTTGAGATTAATTTAGGAGAATAAAATTCTGAATTATAGCAAGCATGTTTAAATTTTGGTAAGAGTAACATGCTACTCTAAAATTATTGTACATCATGGTTATTTGGCTATTGACCAGTTTCAAATACCACTGCCACCAGTGAAGACTGACATTTGATCAGTGTGCTGCTTAGGTTTTTGTCAATTTGACACAAGCTAGAGTATCCAAGAAAAGAGAATGTCAATTGAGAAAATGCTACCTTCAGACTGGCTTGTAGGCAGGCTTGAGAGATCATTGGTTGTTTATCGATGTGGGAGGGCCCAGCCAACTGTGAATGCTGGCCTAGAAATTTAATCAAATGTGAAAAGGTGAGGGATAATAAGGGGCAAAGATGACCAAGATCAGGAATTGGCCCATCAAGATAGGAGCTCCTTCAGGCTTTGCCAGCCAAGCATTATCTGTTGGGATCTACAGTTATTTAATCTCTACGTGAAAAGAGCCTAGGGGGATAGATCAACCACCTGCTGTAGCTACACTTCAAGAAAGCGTTTTCACACACACACACACACACACACACACACACATACACACACACACACAGACACACACACACACACAGACACACACACAAACACATACATACACACACACAAAATGGTGAATCTGATTGTCTATCCAATTAATGTGTTGGAAAGCAAAAGAGACAGTTCTCTGAAGTATAAAGATGGGGTTTTGATTAATTTGAAAGCATGAAAGAGGATTTTAAATGGTGAAGTAAATTTTTCTTGGCCTATTATCATCCCCAAATATCAGAAAATAATTTGTTTTTAAATGGGAAGAAAGGGACTGGTGAATGGCACACTGGTTAAGAGTACTTGCTGTTCTTGCAGAGGACCTAGGTACAATTTCTACCACCCATATGGCTGATAATAGTGTTCTGTAACTCCACTTCCAAGGAATTCAACCCTAAAGGACAATTATTTTTTAAAAAAATGGTAGGACATTTCACTGGAGAAATTAAACAGAAGCCTAGTATATTTCCATTTGTGTCCAAGGCTTGAGAAGTAAAGGCATCACTGTACAGGAGAGAGGGTGGATGTCCCTTCTCAAGACAAGAGAAGACTTCCTTTCCTCTGCTTCGTTGTTGCTATTGTCTCTGAGACTTGAGTGAGAACACATAGTGCCCATCCACACTGCTCAACGTGGGCCTTCTTCACTCAGTCCATGAACTCACAGACATACCCAGAAATTGTGTTTAATCAGCTACCTCAAATTCACAGAATTCTAGTCTCACTTTCTGTAGGCATGCCCTGCAGACGTCAACTAAGATATCAGTGGCAATATTAGAATAGACCATAGAAAAACAAAGGTCTCAGAACCAACAGTAAAACAAAGTATTTTAAGTAAGAGATTACTGGAATAATGGCTCAACTTTTACAAGCACCAGAAAATACCTAGAATCACAGAAAATTAGATTTTACAGATGATAAGAAATAACCAGTTAACTAAGAACTTTAAGATAAATACCATAATAAAAATAAAGACTACTTATCTAATTCTCAGCATTTAGTTTCCTATAGTTGTATAGGCTGGCCCCCTGACAGGTTTTCCCCTTCCTTGGTAGTATAACTATTGATGTTCTCCTTATTCCAGTCTCCAAGCAGACATGTTGAGACTTCATGGATGTAGTAACGTCCTGACATTTCTTGGAGATGCAATCTCATAGTAGACTTTCTGCTCTTCTGGTTTTTACAGTCTTTCTGGGAGGTGGTGGAGAGACATTTCAGACAAACAAAATTTGAGAGAGTTTAATATGAAATCCTAACACAAAATTTTTTTAAAGAAAAATAAAATGAATCCAAATGGGTAACATGAGATATAAGAAGGAAAGGAGGTCAAAGGAAATGGTAAAAGAGGAGGTATATACAAACACGTATAACCAAATAGTTGCATAATTCAACAGTAATATTGCCTTGAAGTGAAGTTAATGAGAAAATGTTCACAGATTATTCCAATCCTAGATGTAAGTAGCAAGGGAATAAGCAAAGTTTAAAAGTGCCGATGATCCCAGAACCATGGCATGAGTCTATAGTCCCAGTTTCCAGAAAATGTGGGTTACATCACAAAATACAGTCTCAAAAAAAAAAAAAAAAGGAAAAAGGTTTGGGAGACAGAGAAGAGCAGAATATTTTAGTATTTGATAACACATTGCATCATAACACATATTTCATAAGGTTTTTATTACTGTTTGGGAGCTGCGGGTATGACTCAGTCGGTAGAGTGCTCGTCCAGCATGCATTTAGTAGTGAATTCAGTTCCCCAGCACCACATCAAACCAAGTGTGGTGGGGCATTCCTGTAATCCCAGCCCTCAGGGGGTGGACACAGGAGGACCAGAAGTTTAATATCACCCTTGGGTATGTAGCCAGCTCAAGGCCATCTGGAATACATGAGACCCTGCCTCAGAGAAAATAAAAACAGAAAAGATTATTACATATGTTGTTCTATTAATAAAGGCAATTAAAAAAAATGAACACTCCTTGATTCTTACTGGTACATTATCTCAGCAACAGCCTATGATACTATTGCATGAGGAATTTCTTTCTCAGTAGACAGGTACATTTATTAACAGTTACATGTTTGTTTGTTTTTTTAATTGACTGTTTTCCCAAAGCTCTTGGTGTGTTCTATGCTGTGGAAGGTACATGTGAGGAAGAAAAATTAAATCTCTCCTTTCCTCTCAAAGTTAAATCTTCACAAAAACCGAAGTCTACATGATGGAGAGTCTTACCACTTGCACAACACGCTGTGATTTCCCCCAGCTAACATCTTCCCTCTCTTCTATGATAGAGGTAATGGTGCTCTTTAGTATCACGTGGTGTTAGAGACTCTCTCACCATGGTGGCTTCATGGCACATTTCCATGGCTCCTAAAGTGGGAAAATGCAGTTCATCCTCAGAGAGCTTTAACTGGTGGTAGGTTAAATCAGTACATAGCATAAGGGAAGAGGAGCAGACAATGCAAAGAAGAGCTCAGAAGCTCTGAATGTAAATGAACGTTAATCATGAAAAACACTGATTAAAGTGTAATGATGTAAAAGTTAATCTAGCTACTATGCAATTAACTCAAAATTACAACCATACATTGTGTGTGTAATCACATCCTAAGAAACATATTACTTTTTAAAAAATGAAACCACTTTAATGGGGTGCTTATGTGAGGCTGCTGACAGATAGCTCTACCAATTTGATAATTAACTTTTTAAGGCTACTTCACATTTTGTGTTCCTAATTAATGCCTACTTAATTTTTGATACATTCTATATTAGGTTAAGTGCCAATTAAGTGCTGTGCAAGCCTTAGGAGTGGAAAAAAATCTCTAAACCTCAAAAGCTATGTGATTTTATCATTAGATGGTTCAATAGAGACTGACTTGGAATAGCACTTTCCCTACAAACACCATAATAAATTTATCCCAGAATAAGATTCTTCAACAATCCAGTGTTATAGACTGGAATGGCCTCTCATGAATGCAAGAGGTTATGATGTCAACTAGGGTGATACTCTCTTTCTATTTTCATTACCTGGAGTACAAATCTCTTCCCAGTGATCTCTTCAAGGCTACATCAGATGCCCTTAGCATTTCTCCAGTGGAATGGAAGGGAGTGGTGGACCCTAGAGCTGAAATCTTACCAAAGACAGGATGGTCTATCCACACCAGACTAGAAGTTAGAAGACTTAGCAGAAACATTTAAGAAGTAAATGCCTTATCCTCAGCCTCGATTTCAATTTTAATATAAGGGGTATCTGGGTTGGAGAGACAGGTAAGTGGTTATGAGGACTTGTTGCTTTTACCGAGGACGAAAGCTGTGTTCCCAGTACATATGTCCAGAAGCTCACAATCATCTGTAACTCCAGATCAGGGAATACAATAGGGATGGCAATAATTCTTTCTAAAAGTAGTTGCTAGGATTAACTACATATGCTGTATATGGCAGATAATACCACAAATAATATTATTACTTAGTAGCTGACATGTGCATAAAAGGAACATATCAACTCAAGAAATTCTTGCAGCATTACTATGACTAACCATGGTTTTTGTTGTTGTTGTTTGTTTGTTTTCTAAGATAGTGTTTCTCTGTATAAGAGCTCTGGCTATCCTAGAACTTACTTTGTAGATCAGGCTCGCCTCAAACTCACTAAGATCCACCTGCCTCTGCCTCCCTAATGCTGGGATTGAAGGCATATACCATCACATCTTTTTTAATTCCATCTTATAAAACATAAATTTAAAATGCAGAGAGCTAAATATCACATTGGTAGGGCTGAGTAATTACCCATGGATTCCCACTCCGGAATATGTACAATCACCTATGACATCATGTTGTTATGTGAATGCTAATCAGATATACAAGAAAGTTCATATCGTTCTTTGCCTTCTTAAAATAGTATATATTAGCCCATATGGCATTGGATGTTGTGTATTCTGTGCTTTTATTAAACTACTGGAGAACACTGTAAATTTTCATGGGTATACAGTTAGAAGTATTTTAAAGGAAAATTGTGAACATTAATGCCCTGTAAACAAATTTTAATTTCTGTATATAATATGTGCTATAGTGTTTCCTTATCTATAAAAGAAATTCTCAGATCTTCCTTGTTATATGTCCATGAATTCCTGTAATTGAAAATAATATCAAACTCTATACACATTATGTTTTTTCCTTGATATAAATAATATGATAAAAATAATTCATTAATTAGGCATAGTAAAAGATTAACTATAGTAAATAAAGAGGTAGCATACCAATTATAAAAATACATTGAAATAAAAGTCATGTGAATGTGGTATCTTTCTCTAAATATTTCTTTATATTACACTTACAATTTTTCTTGTGATGATGTGGAATAATGTAATTCCTGTGTACTGAGATGAAGAAAGCTGTATGAGCTAGACTTTGTGGCATAGCATTATAACCATGTGTAAACTTTATTGAACACTAAGAGAGCATTAGAGACCATACAGGGGTTACTTGAAGCCAAGGTATAATCGTGTGATGTTTGATCAGATAAACAAGGTGAACATTTCAAAATTCAAATATTCTTTACAACATGGATACACTGAACATGATTGTCAGGGATGATTGACATACTAAGAAAGAACAGAGAGAAGCAGCTTGAGGTTTCATAATGCTGCTCAGAATAATGAACTACTTGTGGCACATAAGTTACTTATTTGTATTTTTTTAAGTGTTTCCAATCTGAGATTGACCATGGTTAGGTGTTATCATGGAAAGTAAAACTGTTGATAAGAGGGTGAGATGATGTTTGCATTTTTTTAGGAAACCTTTACTTGAAGTATCAAATATATGAGAGTAGAACATCAAGAAGAGGGGCAGAAAGATTATAAGAGCCATAGGACAAGGATGTCTGCTTCAAGAAAGTGTCTTGTAGACATGAAAGGGACGTTGTTCCCGTGAAATCTCAATAATACAGTTGTCTATGCAAAACAGAAACAAGACCACACCATTCAACATGTAAAAGGGGATGGAGAAATATTTCACAAAGCCATACTCCTGGACAGAAAGCCACAGGAAATCAATGGCTACCAAGAGAGGAATAATAAATTTTCTCTAGGGATAAGCTCCTGTTAGATTATCAAATCCTAAATAGGCAGCCATAAACACACATATATGTGAGTAACACTAATTGGATGCAGTGGGATGTGTATTACTCATATACATTATATATTTATATGTCACATATATAATTATAGAAATATAGTTAATGAATTCAAGAGGAGGCTATAAAGAGAAGTGCAGGAAGAAATGGGGGAGTAAAAATTAGATAAATACAATGTACTTAAGTATAAAATTTCCAAGAAACAAAGACTTTAAAAATGTACAAATTTTAAGGTAAACAAATCCAGGAGCCAGGGCTCACATCAAAGGCAGATTATCATTTACTTTTGGAAGCCCACACATGCTGTCAACCCATTACTTCCTCCTAAGGTTAATCACTGTTCTAATTGGTAACACCTGGTATTATTTTTTTTTAACCTATGCCCTGTAAAAATAGAATTATACTTAATGTATTGTTCGCTCCTTTTCTTCCATTCACTTCTTATTTTTATGATAGCATCCATTTAGTGACATCTCTCCCTCCACCCCGATTTCTGTGTAACATTTCATTTTATGAATATATTAGAAATTACTAATGCATGTGATTATCAGCAAACATTTTCACTGTTGCACCTTGAAGTTGCTATGTATGGTAACACTTTAAGCATTCTTTGTGAATATAGACACAAACCTACAAGTGCATCTTGAGAATGGAATTGCTGGGTGGCAGATTGTGTAAGATGACTAGCTGTCTTACTTTCCTCAAGACTGTCCCAATTCCCTAAGAAGTCAGAAGTTTATGTCCTCAAATGTATATATGTTCTTACCAGTACTCGAAATTATGTTTTTATTTGTCGTTTCTGTTTAAATTTGTAAAGACATTTTCCTATGGCTTAAAGAACAATCTGAATATTTTTCATATCGTTGTGTGTAGCAGTTTGCTTGTCTTGGTAAAGTTTCTGTTCAAAAGTTTCAACAGTCTTATGTATAAATAATTTATTACGTAAAAACTCAACGTAAAATCAATAGAAAACATAGATAGTTACTCCTTTTTTAAAAATATGTCGAATTATGCTGTTGATATAGGCGTCTTCTTTGATCCTGGCGACACACAACTATTGAAGTGGAGGTATAAAATGATTGACCCCAAACTGAATTGTCCCAATCCCATCTTCCCTAATTAAGATACCCTTCAAGATGTTTTGGCTCAAATGTAGCGACTTCTCTTTTCTCTTTTCTTCTCTCTCTCTCACACACAGTTCCCTTTTGACATTTAAATATTTCTTCTGTTTTTCGGCATTTTTGAAATTGGGTTTCTTTTCTTAAACAGTCAACTTTTGCTGATTCCTTTGAAGTCAATGGAAGTGTACCCTTCTGAAATTATTCTAATATAAATGTTTTTCAGTTTATTACTATGTGACCTTGTGGAAAACTTGCAGACACTTTCCAGATCAAATTAAATTTGGTTTCTAAGGGACAAAAGAGTCAGCTGGTGCAAGAACTTGCCATGAGAGCCTGACAACCTGAGTTTGATACCTTGGACACACAATAAAAGGAGGAAACTTACTTCTCTGACCTTTCCGCGAGCACCATGACCCAACAACCTCTCACCACACTGATGCCATCAATACTACTTTAAAAATAGGCTCCAAGTTGCTCAAAGGTGGGCCCTCCCTATTAGTTATCATCTCTCTAGTGCTCAGAGAAGTGAAAGTCTTGCAGTATAAATAGGGAGATATGGTCAAAAATCATTTCTCAAAATGATTTACATGGCCATGTAGCATAGTGCCTGATTTCAGAAGCCAACTTTAGAAAAGCAAGCACTTAGTAAAAACATCACAGATGAATATTTTGAAGAAATTTTAGCTTAACTTTTCCAAATGGCATTCTGTGTTTCCCAAAATAAGAGCATAACTAATACTAACCAAACTTCACACTAAGAAACACATCAGCTGTGGAAATGTATTATTATTTTATTACATTTCAGTTCAAACCAAGATAAAATTATGCATTCAAAATGGAACTTACCATATCTAGAAAACATCAAACATGTATTTACTATAGAGTTCTGAGAAGTTGTTTTATTTGCTTGCTTGTTTGTTTTTGCATTTGGCTCAGATTGCATTACTTTCCTCTTAGTGCTCCTTTGAGTTTTCTTGATACATCAATGTGCGGATATTATCCATGAGACCAAACTGTTACCCTGTTGTAACTACTATACTAAGAATTCAAATCAATTTTATTTTGATATGTTCTTAAGAATGTCAATTTTGGAAAGTTAACTTTTTCTCCTCAGCCATGTTTGTGTGTACACTAAAAGGGACTATGAGTCAGTGGAAGGTGATTGTAATGTGCTCAGGACTATCCCAGCTCAACTGTGAACCACCCGTGTCCCGACAAACTAGGACACTGCTGTGTAATAAGAGTAAATTCACTCTTAGTTTCTCTAGTAGGTCTGTTTGAATTTGTTAAGGTATTTACTCTTGAATCGATAGTGGGTTTGAATGAGGCCTGCTTTGTTTTGTTTTTGATTGTTTGTTTGCCTTGAGATAAGGTCTCATGCAGCTCAAATCCTTTATGTAACTGAGGATGACCTTGAGTTTCTGATCCTCCTGTTTCCACCTCCTGAGTGCTGGGATTATTGGCATGTGTCACTACTTAGTGTATGCACTTCAGGTGACTGAACCCAGGGCCTTCCGTATGCTAGGGCAACATTCTTCAAACTGACTTACATTCTGCAGCCTTTTGAACATATTGATAGGTATCTTTCCAATTTCTGGAAACCATTTTCTTTGTTACATTTTTCCTGGTATAAATAGCACCTGACCATGTCTAGATTTCCTATTCTGCCTAAATCTATGTAGCTTTGAGCCTTCTTAGAGTACAGGCCTCCTGAGACCTTTTCCTGAGGTCTGCATGCCAATGTTTTTAACCTACATCATTTTTTTCATTGTGCGTGAATATCTGTCTTTTGATATAAGTTTTTATTCCTCTCAAGTTGTCATGTCATCTACAGATTAAGAATACAAATATCTGATGCCCTTAGAGATGCTGCTTTTACATGCAAAACAAATATTTACTTTGTTGGATTTTCTATTTGTCCTTAAAGCAAATATATTTATCCAAAGTGGGCAAGTACTTCACATTAAAAAAAAAAATGAGACTTTATCTCACTTGAAACCTTGGCATGGAATTCTAGACAGTCAAAATTTTGATGTGACTTTTGTTCTCAAATCTTTTGGGATAGAAAGATCTTATCAGAGCTCAGTAAGGTCATCAGCTTATATGAAAATTGTGTTTTCTGGTGCATTGGAACACTTGGCTTGCTTTTCATTTAAAACTCCTGTGCACTGAGGGTACTTTTATTCATATGAACAATATGGGATTATTGTTTGATACATATTTTCAGTTGGAAATAGGGAAACTTATCTTCATTTTAATAATATACAATATATCATAGTGAATATATATATGTATGTATTTCAATCCACTTAAATTTATTTGAATCCTCTAATCATGCCCTTAGATATCTTTCACCATTTCCTGAAAAGAATTTTACTAAAAAGTGAAATGTTTATAAATTAGTATTCAATAATCACAACATGATCTAAGGCAACTATTTTTATTTCTACATAGACCATGGTCATCCACTCAGTCACAATGAGCTATACCAAAGCACTGAACAAATGACCGCCCTAATTCCATCCCCTGGACTCTTCCCTGCCATGCAAACAGCATTAGCAGAAGCTTCTAGAAATGAGGACTATTAGCTTTAAAGAATAAATACCACCAATATTTAAAAGGTTTTAAAAAGATCTATTAATTAATTAGAAAGTTTGTTTTCATCAACTTTCATTTCCTTGTTTAATGTCCTCTCTGTACTGTTACTAGGTGGAAAGAAAGAGAAAGGAGATAATTCAGGTAGCTTCATGTTGTTTATTCACAATCAAATAATTGAACTAAAATTCATATTGTAAATGTGTACTCATGAGTACATATATTCATCATAAATACATTTATATGTATTTCTTAAGATGAAGAGATAAATTAGACTATGTTCAGTAAAGAATATTGTGACTTAATTTTTGTTGTAATTCAAACATAATTTTGACATGATGGACTGAATATATGTGATTAAGATAGAAAGATAAAAGACAATGGAGCATGTTCTTTTGAGTAGTGATGGATATTATTAATTAAAGATCCCATGTACAGAGAGATCCATGTACTTACAGTAATAATGGCTAAGTCACCACTATACTACCTCAGAAGAATGGGCTAACATCCCTTTTCTATATCTTATAACTTGAGTGAGATTAGTGAATTTCCAAAACCTCTCTGTAGATCTGCTAAAAATCATTTGGATAAATGAGACTACCCTCAAACAGTATGAATCTGATAGAACAAAATTATGTTGATAGGCCAATTTATCCCAGGGGGAGGGAAGCTCTGGAAATACTGTTTCATTTAATACATGTTTTTGTAGTCATAAATGTAATTGGAAATTCTCTCCTTGAACTTCTCTGCAGTATTTATTCCCTAAAGCACTGTCATTATGCATATGTATAAGTTCTGTGCTGGAGCATGACACCAGGAGTTGTCTACATCTACATATCATACAAAGGATACTCACACAGAACAGTCTTTCATCTCTCCTTCATTTCATGTAGAACTAACTACATATAACTACTTCTGCTACTTACTTCTGGTTGCATATTTTTCTCCTTGCTAATGAAAGTTAAAAAATATCTAATTTGCACTTTAAGGTAACAGTTTATAATAAGGAAGCTTCTATGGTATTATCATTCAAGTAAAACCACTCCAAATTTATTGAAAATAAACTGAAATGAGTACAAGAGAGAAAATGAGAGGAGTGACTGTAATGGTCAGTGATCGTGTCGTGTTTTCCCAGGGCTAACACAGAATATCCTCTGCATAGCTCAGCTTTTCTTTTTTGTGCGGTCAAAACCTATAAATCCTTTTCTATTGTTGTACAGATAACTCTATACACTGATCTACTGGACTGGGTCCTAAAGGGTAGGGTTCATATCAGAAATGCCAAAACAGAATCATCAATTACTTTAAAACTGGGTTTTGAAACATTAGCCTTTGTTTCAAAAAGGTTATGGTCCATGGCGGAAAAAAAAAATAGCAAAGCAGAGATGTGAGCTGTGTGGGTGGAAGTTTCTTCTTATTAACACAGGACTTTAATCTCCAGGGCCCACCTCCCCAAAAGTCAATTCACTTAGAAAAATAAAATGTCATTTAATTGGCAGGCAAATTGCTTAAAATATGTGTGACAAACTCAAAGAAATGCATTCCGTGGATGGAAAGGAAAAAAAAAAGATACAAATTAAATGTTAATTATAAAGATGATTAAAATCTAATAGTATACAAAATTCATCCAGTTCTTCAGTAATTGACACAAAATTATATAAATTTGGGATATATAATCACAATCAAACTAATATTATAAACTTAAAAAAATAAATTGCTTAAAATTGATGCTTAGGTTCCATTGTGGTGACAGCTATCTACTGAATCTGTGGAGAATGCTAATTTGATAGCAATGACTTGCATATCAAAGTCAGTTCAGATTTTTAGGTTAATTGGCATCCATTTAACTTGTGAAGTCTACCTTGTTAAATATAAAATTTTTTAAAATTAATGCCAATCGATGTGAGAAAACCATCTGACACACGGTAGTAATTAACTACATAAAACCCAAATTCAAAAGCTCCTAGAAATTGGTGATAGATGCCAACTCCAGTACTTGTTCTTGAATTTACAGATCAATCATATGTCACAATGAAATGCAGACAAATAACTTGCCATATAGTATAGGAATAAATCCAAAAATCACAAGAAAATGATAATGCAAGGATTGTAATAGCAAAGAATGGAATAAATGTTGGGAAAAGGACAGATACTCTCAAAAATGTCTTTGCCTGCTCCTCAATTCACTAAATGTTTGAAATAATTCTTGCTTTGTATTTTGTAGGACTCCTTCACTTTCTGTTCAGTATACTTCCCTTAGCATTTAGTCATTCACATAGGAATATTTTAAACCAGAGGATGATATAAATGAAAAGTTTTGGTGCTAATGTTATGTACTAGCCCACTACTTCTCATGTTCCCTAGGACCTGGGGCACTTCTTACTTTGCTTCAATCTATGTGGACTTATTCATGGTCTCCTGTGTCTCTGTTTGAAACACTCAAATGGTTCCTGTGGATGTTTCTCTCATAAATGAAACATTTACATAGAAATGAGAACTTTAACAATGACTGAAGAACTTATTACCACCGCCACACACACACACACACACACACACACACACACACACACACACACACCAGCCTCTCTTCTGAGAAATTGTCTCAGGTAGCTCTGGATGACCTTGAACTTGCTCTAAAGCTGACAATGACATTGAACTTCTGATCTTCTTGACTCTATCTTTCTAGGACTAAAATTGTAGGCTTGCACCATGATCCTAGTTTATGTGGTTCTAAGGATTAAGCCAATGCTATCATATGTATTAGGCAGGTACTCTACCAACTGAGTTACACCCTGTATCATTTGTTGACATGTTTTCATGAATGATTAAGGACAGATACAAGTGAGCTAGCAACAATGATGTGACACTAAGTATATGTGGACCAAGACAGAGAGTCCAAAGAAGCATGTGATCATGAGAAAGACATAAAGACTGAGTTAAAGGTGCTAATGATCTTCACACATTTTGGTCCTTCCATAGAGTCATGAATTTAAAGAATTTGTGAACCAGAGCAATACTTGATTGACAGCATTTTGTAATGGTAGACATATGATTGCCCTTATCTTGTTTGGTGCAATGTCAAGACAAACTCAAACTTCAGTACAGCTTTGCCATTTGCTCTCTTTGACTTCCTGCACAGCATGTGAATGATATATCCCCAGGTTCTAATCTTTAAATAGGAATGATAGTAGTGTTTATTTTATAATGCTTTTATAGGAATGAAATGTGGTAAGTTATTGATAAAGCTGGGAATAGTATCTGGTATATAATTTTAAAATACCAATCCATAAATTTACCTGCCAAGTAGATTCTAAATTCTATCAGGAAAATAGACCAATTCTAATGAGCATTTGTTGTAATAGATTACATTTGTAAGTTCCCTCCATCCATGTACTCATTCATTATTCCATTCAAAAGATTATTTGAGTTCTCATTGCCCTTCATCAATGATATGTGAGGTTAGAAGGCAATGACAGTATAGACAGTGAAGGTCTCTTGTATCACTAAGGATACACTCCATTGGTGTGCTATATTTGAGAAACAATTGTTAGACACTGAGCACCTATTACAAAAAAACAGGCCCAAAGCATTTTGAAAACAGCAGAGGGAATTCTCATTTGCATCTTAGTTAGCAGAGGAAATAGAGCAGGACTTTAGTAGGAAAAGTAACACTAAAGATGGAAATTATTACAATGAGAACATCATGTCCAAAGGCATAGAATTGAGGATGAATATGAGAGCGTCCCTGAGGAGGAACAACAATAACAAAAACAACCATCATGATCATCATAATAGTAATGAAAGGAGAAGGAAAGGGGTAACTGAAAAGAATCATTTGGACATGAAGATTATGAATTAGATTAATTACCAATATAAGAAACTAATAAATCATGCAAGAAAAGGCAAGGAGAATGACATGGTGTAAAAGAACATGGATGTGTGTCAGAATCAAGATCTCTTTAGTTCTTCTCAAGAACAAATCACCTAATTTCTTTGTGGAGAGATGTCTCAGTACTTCACATATAAGATAGATAGTTGAAAATTCTTGTAAAACACCAGAAAAGTGGGTGATTGGTATAAACTACATTTTCAATGAATGCTAATACTGCATTTGCTGCTGCTGTTATTTTTTAAAGGGTCATTGAAACAAGAGCTTTGAATTTAGAGGAAAGAACTTCTGGGGCTGTGTCCTAGATCATCTTGTCTGATGAAACAAAACACCACAGATTGGGTTACTAATAAACAACAAAAATGAGGATATTCAAGTTCTGGAGACTGGGAAAGACAGGATCAACACGTCAGTAAGCTCCATGTCTGATTAGCGCATACTTGGATAAGATGGCCTGCTCTTCCTTCCTTCCTTTCTTCCTTCCTTCTTTCCTTCCTTCCTTCCTTCCCTCATTTTATTTGTTTGTTTGTTTTTGAGGTCCTGGCTCACTGCAGTGAAGACTTGTCTGAAAATCGTAAATCCCAGGCTAACGCGTTGAATTCATGGTCATTCTTTCACCACAGAATCACTAATGCTGGGATTATAGATGTGAGTCATCATGACTATGTTACACAGATCTTATTAATAGGAAACAGTAAACTCGTCACCGTCATAATGAAAACAAACAAACAAAATTAAGTACAAAAAGAAAGAAAACAACCCATTTGCTGTTCACAGTGATTTTACAATTGGTTAAAAGGCAAAAAGAGATATGCAAGAGATGGACAAGATTAATAGTAAGAGCAGAGCAGAAGTCGTAGAAGGAAAACCAGGATATATGAAAAAATGAGATGGAGACAAAGAGGAAATCAGAAACTCTAGTTTGCCTATCTTGGTGAATATAAGATCAAATAGAGAAATATTGGTGCAGAAGATTTGCATCCTGTTAATGAAGCTGTTACTGTTCATATACTAAATTCTACACTCTAGAGAATATGTACTGTCCCATGGAACCCTTATAAAAATTAACTATATATTATGCCTCATGGAAAATGATACATTTCCATGAAGGCAACTCTGTCTGAAACCTCAGCAGAGGTCACAGTCTGGGTTAAACAGAAGACATTGATTTCTCCAAAGTATGGGCATTGGGAAGCCTAAGATGAAAATACTGAGCAATTTGCTTCTTGGCAGGGATCTTCTTCATGTGTATATGATCATTTTTTGGTGGATAACAGCAAGACAGGGAGACAGAACTTGCTTTTTGTTGCTTCTTACCAGAGCACAGGTCCCATCAAATAGACCCCCTGCCCACCATACCTAAAATGAATTACCCTCCAAACCTCAATACCTTCAAATTCTGATTAGAGACTCAACATACCCATTTTTATAAAGTCACTTTCATGTTTATATGATACACATGTGTGCAATGCTTGTGAAGGCTGACCTCAAGTACTATTCCCTGTCATCTATTTCCTTTGAGAAGGAATCTCTTATGGGCCTAGACCTCATTGGTTAGGCTAGAAAGACTGAACATCAAACCCCAGAGACGCTCCTGTCTTTTACCTCTTCAGCATTGGGATTACAGGTGTGTGCTAGCATACTGAAGCATTACTCTAATTATTATTTATCAATAAAAATTGAGGAATCAGATATTGGGGTAAGAGCCTGAAAGATTACAGAAGCAGAGAAGCCACCAGTTCTCCCTACCTGCTCTGTTCTTCCTCCAGACCTAGAGCCAGATTCCTCTCCCCTCTCTGCCCCACCTTACTACTTGCTGTCCTATCTGTCTTCAGTCTTCCAGAACGTTTGGGGTTTATTTGTCAGCTTTATTTGTCAGAACATGATCAAAATATCACACAACAGTATACCCACTATGTTTATGTGGGTTTTCAAGGTAGAACTCAAGTCACTGATGTCACAGGGCAAGGGCTTGGCCAATTGAGCCATCCTCTGGGCTAATATGAATTTAGTGAGAAGACATTCTTTCCACATTTCCTAACCATAATACAATGAAATTTAAAACGGATACAATTTAAATGTTTAACTTTCTATGGAAGAGTTAAAACATTCTCCTTTAGGCAACTCTTAAATTAAAGACAAAATTTTACCTAATGAAGAATATTGATAAAATATTACTAATGAAAATAGTATTTGAGATGGCTCTTTTTTTCATAAAATTTTGTTACATAATGTATTTATGTGTGTGTGTGTAGAGGATAACCTCTGAGAATTGGTTCTTTCCTTCCACCATGTGGGTCCCAGGGATTGAACTCAAATCATGAGGCTTGGTGTCCACTGCTTTGCCTGCTGGACCATGCTGAAGGCCCTGCAATGCTTCATCTTGTCAACAGGATTTTACCACTTCAGTGACAACCCCTGGTCTTGTCTCTGAGGATGTTTTCAGCATCTGAAATAAGGAGGAAAAACCTACCTATGTAGGGGTAGCATCTTTTAAGAGGCATTCCAGACATAAAGAGGTCTAAAAACAAAGCAATGTCATCTGCCTGCTTTATGTCTTCCCGAGTGAGTGTATCTGTTGCTGGTGCTATTCACCCTTGGGGGCCTCAGACTTCAGCTTCTTTGGTTTCCAGTGAGAATTGGATACCAGTGGTTGTCCAGGAACTTCCAGGCTTCAGGTCTGCATTGTAAATGATGAGGCGTCTGGTTTTATGCTATGAGATGCTCCTGGTTCTCTACTTCTCCAGCACATAGGCAGGCATCATTAGAATATCCAGCCAGTATTAATCATAAACTAATGTAATACATTTCCATTGTAATACATTTATAATGTATACATGTATATATCTTCCAGTTTCCAATGGAAGATCACCCATACAAGAATATTCCTGCTGCACACATTGGTCTTTAAGGACTATTAAAAATAGGATACAGAATTGTATAGGTGGTGTGTGAATTCATGAGGAGTTAGGGAAGGGTGAATATGATCAAGGCATGGTATATAAAACTGTCAAATGACTAATAAAAATAAAACATAGAAACAGACATAAACAAGCAAACAGAACACATGAATTAAAATGTATAAAGAAGTTATGATCTAAATGCAAAATTAAAAGTTGAAGAAAGGGAGAAACAAGTTAATGCATCTATGTTAAAAAACAAAATTAATATAATAAAAAATTAAGGATGCTATTTTATTAAGCAGAACATCAGTTAATCTAATTAAGGGATTAGCAGATGGTGATGGAGAGAGCGTGGGAAAGAAGTGGAAAAAGTGCCAATCAACTAACTAGGCATGAATTTTTATGGAATGACAACCATGGACTTTAAAGACACTTTAGGAAACAAGCAAGAGCCAATTTTATGAATTGTTTACAAATATGTGAAAACTATGTTTAGATGGACACATGTCCCAGGAGTTATAACCAGAGCATTTCTGTTGAACATTTCTGAGGGAGAAAAAGAAATTTGTTAAGAAGTTAGTATCTCAGCCTAAATGACTTCATACTAAAATCAATCTACCAAAACTTTTAATAGTAAATAACAACAGTGTCATTTAAACTGTTCCAAACATCAAGAAGTAAAACTGTCTAACATTTTATCACATTAATAATCTAAGAATCATTAATACTTCTGTATATACATGTATATTTGACACATCTCAATAATGCTTCATTTGAAAATTATCAGATTTTCCTGCCAACAGAGCAAATGTTATAGCCATCTCACTACAGAAAATTTTACATTAATGCTAGTGTCAATGATAGGGCCAACCACCATACCACTGTTAATATTAAGCTTTGTTCTAGAGATGCTAGTATCCATACAAAGTGAAATTGCCATGAGAAAAATTTATATGCATTAAGGAAAAACTTATGATACAAAGCATGTTAGAATAAGTCAGTTATTTATGTAAATATACATGTACACATGTGTGACTGGTATTCAGTCAAATGCTCCCTATTGGGTAAGGAGAGACTTAAAGCACTTGCTGTACAAGAATGATGAGTAGAGTTCTGATCCACAGCACCCACATGAATGCCAGCTGTTCATGGAGGCCTGCATGTTATCCTCGTGCCTGGGAGGTAGATATGGATGATGATGGGAGTGAGCTGGCTAGTTATACGAGCTAAATGTGTTCATACAAGAGACTTGGCCTCTCTATATAAGGAGTGATTATATGGGGAGTGATTAGAGAAGACATCTAATATCACCCTCTGGCGTCCTCACATATACACATGGGTGTATCAGTGCATATCACTCACACACATATCAACATCCCTGTTCACGTGCGTGCAAGCATGGGTGTACACACACATACACACACACACACACACACACACACACACACACACACACAAAGTTCAATCTTTATTTCCACCAAATTTGTTTTGTTGTTATGTAACTTTGAGAATATATTTTTTTTTGTCTGTGAATTTAACAATATGAACCTCCTACTGGTAGAATATGGGCTTCTCTTCCTAAGTCTGTGACAAATTTAAAATCCAACAATCTTGCTGTTGGTCCCTTCAGTGGTGGGTGTCAAGTCTTTGACAAATCATAAAGTCATCAGGTCCCAGTCATGGAAACATCTTCCACTTTTCCACTCTGTTCAGTCCATACACAGGGATCAACAATTCCCTTTATGAAGTCTCCAGGTGCTGCCCCACCCTCTGCATGGCTGAATGGTTCCTACCTCACTCAGTGACTTCACTAGCTCCCATCCAGAAGTTCCATTGCTCTCATGCAGATTTATAGTTTCCTAATGTATTTTTCTCTCTTGGCTTTCTCCATCTTCTGATTTGATGCTGCCATGGGAAACAGAGAAGGCTGATCTACTTCCAAAGCTGCAGAATTTTCTGAGACATCCAGTCACCTATTGAAACAGAGTTTTCTTCCAAACAGTTTGTTCCTTGTGTATCTGCTAAAGAATGACTATTACATCCTATACACAAGTCTATTGCTTTAAATCACTATAATTCAGGAAAGAATAAACCTCCATTGTGTACATCTCACAAAGAATACTTTCTCCAAACAAATTAAAAGTATCATCCAGACTGCCTGGGTAATTTCTAAGCTGTTTAGGAGAACAAATTGTTTTCAAGTGTTGGTAGGCAGTGCAGAAGAATCTATTTACATTTAAATTATTTGCTAATTACAAATCATTATTAGCTATTAACTAAGAAAGGGCACTTGAAGACAACTACCAAAGAACAGTTTGGTAGATTGGTTCCAATTATGAGGACTGGAAAACGAGAAAGCAAAGGTTAAACATATTTCAGAATCCACATTTTTCATCATATGCTTCATCAACTTAAATTCACCTGACTATTTTCACCAGGACAAACACTTGGGGTTTCACTGGATCTGCAAAATATCTCAGTGTAAATACCGAGATAAATCACCCAATTTGAGAAAACAGGTTGTACATGGAGTTTTTAGGTTAAAAGCCTGGGCTCCAGGAGCCCTAACAGACTAGACTCAGCTACTCCTACCTACCAGTGAAACAGCTAAAGATGTGGGCAACGATGAAACTAGAGACAGATTTACTCAGTGTGGCCATAGTGGGACGAGAAGCAATCAAAGTGTCCAGTGAGCTCGGGTAAGATTTTGGGATACTGACTTGTATCCTAAGTTTAAATAGAGGAAGGATGGGGCCATAATGATGCTTTCATGGTCTAAGTGTGGTCTACATCATCCCTATTTTTGCTCCTTTGAAGAAGTTCTTATTGCTAGAGGGGACAAGATGGTTTTTAGGCAATAACTTTTGCTCCATAGTTCAGCTTCCTCATTTCATTGCTAAGTTCCTACCCACTGGAGAAGTGTTGGTATGCCATGCAAGGTTCTCCTGTTTCTGGAGTCCAAGGTAGATACAGGTTTAAGACAATGACTTGTCTCAGTGCCTTCGATCTTGAAGAGGAATGAGGTAGGCTAGGCAGGCGATCCTTGTGTGATTAATATGCCAACATGTAGAGCTAAGTAAATGAGCCAAAGTGAATGTGACAGACACACCATGCAGGTGTAGATGCCAGACCTTCAGCTTGTGGTCCTAAATAAGAAGTCAATGCTTTTTAGCAAAAGTGCCATCTGAGTACTCGCTTCCTGAACCCTCAAAATATCTCCACAGCTGAACCTCCTGACTAGAATTTATTGAAGCCTAAAATGAAGCAAAACACAACTCTAGAAAAGACAGCTGTCAGGTAGGCAGGGAGAACATTAGTTTTCATATTGACTGCATGAGCCCACGTCCAGCAAGTTTTAGAATCCTTGAAAAGTCTTTCCAGGATAATATGACTTCAAAACAGAAGAAAATTCCATGGCCAACATTACCCCTGATTTAGCATATAAT
The DNA here is from genome assembly GCF_949786415.1 of Peromyscus eremicus. Taxonomy (NCBI): domain Eukaryota; kingdom Metazoa; phylum Chordata; class Mammalia; order Rodentia; family Cricetidae; genus Peromyscus; species Peromyscus eremicus. Next base: position 36,342,108 of record NC_081420.1, read on the forward strand.
TCTTCAAGTTTGGATAATATGGAATTAGAGTCAGAGCCTAGGCTCTGACATCTCCTCAACAAACCAGGATTGGTCATCATCCTCAAAGTCCAATTAAAGATGCAGTTAATAATGAAAAGCAGTAAGGGGAAGTTTATTCAGTGTGGCTACATTGGGAAGAGGAACAAAGAGGATGGGTGACCACCCTTATCTCCAACCCCCATGTCCTTGTTCAGAATCCTAACAGGAAGTTTAGGCTTTAATAGATGGAGAGAGTTATATACATGGCTAAAAAATCGTCATAAAAGTATCATCCCACTATTAACATGGTCCCAGTTCCAACCTCTCCTTCAAAGTGGTCTCAAGAGATGCAAATTGCTTTCACTGAGGCAAGTTCCTCTTCTGGTTTGCACTGGCTCCCAGCTTTTTTCTTTCTCCAACATAAGATAACCAAAGTGGGGAAAGTAAGAGTCTCTTTCATTCCTTGCAGGCTGCTTATATGGACAGAAAAATCATAAAAGATCACCTACTTTTAAGATCAACCTCATGTAAGAAGGTGAGTAAAATCCTAGAATGACCAAATGAAAACTAAACAAAACAACTCAATAGATTGTTTGCTATTTAGCCCATTGACCACTATTGGCCAAGTGCTAATAATGCTGTGCATCCATACTTTTCTATTCTGGGAATTGCAGTTTCATTTGTAAAAGGAGCGATGAAAAATGTGTTCCCTACTCCTTGAGTTTTCTTGATCCCTCAGCATGTGTCCTTAGTTTCTCTTGAGGTTCAGGCAGCATCTTCAGTACTTGCAAGTGAATCTAGATTCCTCTTTCTGCTACCTGTGTGTGGACTAGCATCAAGAACATGACTGGGAATCCAGTCAGATCAAGAGGCAAAAAATATTGTTCTTGTCTGTTATGTGAACTACATTCATGTGCAGTGTCCATTGCTTTCTGTCATTAAATTTCATAGACTACTGCAATGTGCAATGTTATTCTCCAATGTTATTCTCCTGTCATTACAGGGCATGGCTCTAAGGAAATATTGCAAAATGAGCATCAGAATTTAGGGGATGAAAATGGAGCCGAACAAAACAGACAAACATATCCCTCTGGTTTATTGTGCTATTATCATCAAGTAGGAGGAGCAAGTGCCCTTCAGGACTCTGTATCCATTCATTCTGGCCCGGAGACAAGGCTGGTGGTAGAGTATGTAGCTGATATGCAAGGCCCCTGAAGTTTGGTTGGCTTCAGATGTGAAAATGCTTGCCAAAGGCTTTCTGAAAAAAAAAATTTTTTTTTTTAAAAAGAATGCTTTATGGTATCTCTTTCTTAGAGTTTTGTAATTACAAAAGCCTGGGGGGGAAACCTCTAAGAAATCCTACTTTAAAGAAACCTGTTGTGAATTGAAAAAAGCTACACCTCTGCTAATGATTCCACAAGGCTGACTGACTAATGAGAACGTGTTTGAGAAGAGTTGGAATTCTGCAGACCAAAAGCCAAACTACCTTGGTTATTTTTAGACCCCCTTAGTAGTCACTCATTGTCCACCTCTGTGTCAGACCAAAGATCCTTGTGACTGTCTGGTTAAGTGTTTCAAAATATACTAACTTACCAGGCTACTATCTGTCACCAACCTAAATGTTATGAATGTCATTAGACAGCATACCAGACCTACAGTAGGGATTTCCCCAGAGTGCTGAAACCTGCCTGTCAGATGCTGTCACCTCTATGCTTGAAAAGTGCATTGATTTAGGGCTGTTATTCATTCTTTAACTATAAATCTTCATGAAATCATTTCCATACTGGAGCATGGTATTTGGGTCAGCCTGAGTCTGTGTTTGCTGGCCATGGTCACTCATGTCTGGCTTAAGAAGAGACTCTCCCTTACCCTTGTTGAGGTGAGGGCTGTGTTTTGCACTGACACTGTTAAATTTTATTTAACCTGGAATGATTCAAAATACTTTTTAAACAGAATCCTGGTTTTTAGAAGATTGTATTCCCATGGAACAACGATCTGTTGGAACGTATGTACTTTGGTAAAGTTTGGTTTACATGTAAAATTTTACTATCCTTAGTAACAGTGATAACAAAATTCGAGGAAAGACGCTCAGCATGGAAGGATGGAGAAAGATAAACTGTGACTTCAAATGTGATTGATAACAGGAGCAATTAGTGAGCTGGGACAGAAGAGAACATAGTTATTTAAGGTCTCAGGTCCACGTGTAAATGTGTATGTGTGATAATTTCATAAAGTTTCAAGAAATACAAGATCTACAAATAGAGCAGATGTTTTAAAAATCTGAAGTCCTGGGCTTGGGAGAGAGTTTAGTGAGTAAAGGTGTTTGGGGCCAAGTCTGAAGACCTAAATTTGATGCCTGGAACCCACTTGGTAGAAGGAAGCACTGAGTCTTCCAAGTCCTCTGACCTCCCTATGCACATACTCTTACTCACACAAAAGACATGTTTTTTTAAAAAATAGTAAATACTAGTCTACATTTTTATAGAAAGTTTATCTAAGAATTATTTTCAGAAAGTGTTTCAGAAAAAGACTCCTGCCTTACAATTCTTCTTTGAAAGTCTTCAGTATGGGCTGGGGAGATGGCTCAGTCAGTAAACTGTTTGCCATATGTGCATGAGAGGGAATGTTTAGTCCCCCAGCATCCATAAAAATGCTGGCCACAGTGGTATTTGCCTGTAAACATAGTACAGAGGAGGTAAAAACAGGAGGGCTTACTGACTAGTCAATCTAGAAGGATGGTGAGTACACACACACACACACACACACACACACACACACACACACACACCATCAAGGACTGCAAAAGGCATCTCTCAGCATCTCCCAGCCTCTGCAGGCTACAGCACTTCACAGAAGCAATGTGAACCAGAGTGCCTCAGACACTTAGATCTGCCCTCCAAAGGAATGTTGGAAGCATGGGAGCTGAACACCAAGACCTTTATTGCATCCTTCCACTGTCGACCTTGCAGACTTATTTAAGATACTGAATAGAATGAAGATAAGAGAGTTGTTTATTAGCATAATTTTTGAGTGTTCATGTCCCTACAAAGTAGAAACTTAAATTTGGCAAGTCTCTTTAAATTTGGGGAGGAAAAGAAAGAAAGAAAGAAAGAAAGAAAGAAACAAAGAAACAAACAAACAAACAAACAAACAAACAAACAATGAAAAGGAATACAGATCCTGCCAAGCAAAAGTTCTGCATATGTGACTTTATAAATCTATTTTCTTACTTATTTTTAAGTTTTTTAAGCAAAGATTTACCTTTCTGGGGTGTGGTATAATGGAGATGGGGGCAGGGCAGAGGGAGTCAGAAAGAGAACACTTTTTTTTTTCTTTTTCCTTTACGGTAACACTTTCCATGATAAAATCATTCTAGTAACAAATCAAAGTAGGGAGGACTGAGCAGCCTACCCTTTCTGGAAGCCAGGCTTTGATATGCTTAATCACAAAGCTTCCCTCTCTGCTAGGAAGTTCCAAAGGCTCTGCTTGCCTGTTGCTAGGAAGGAGGTCTCAGTGAGCTTTCTGATATTGGAATTGCTCCAATCTGAATGAAGAATTTTAAATGTACAGAAAATAAAATTTGTTACCCATGTGTTCTATATGCTTTCATCAAATAATTTAAGAAGAACAGCTGCAACTGCCACTTAAATGATTCACTATAGACACTACTGACAGATGTGCAAACAAATGGAGTGAAAACTAGGTAAGGATGTTCAGTCGTACTTACAAATGGATGAGCAGACTTCCTCTGCTGCCTCCACCTGATCCAAGCATCCAACACATTTCAGTTCAATTTCCTCTTTCTGTAAGACTTTCACCGGCATAACTGGGTAAGTATATTTGAATTTGCAGTGGGGAGCTTTGCTCCATGAAATATGCTTATTTTATGAAACCATAGAATGTCTTGGCCTCATCAGTAGGAGTTATATGATCAGCCAGACATTTCTATAGGGAACCCATTCCATGTTCTGCAATCAATCCCTGTCCAAGGGTGGAGGTAACAATATCAGGAATCCTGTAACTACCGATGAGTAATTGAAAACTGAAAGTTGTGGCTGGTAGGTGGCAGTCTGTCTTTTGGTGTCTTTTGGCAATATTTGGATTATTTCAACTCAATGCTAGACTTCTACATAGCAGTCAGTCACAAATCTCCCACATATCCTCCCTCTATGTAATATCTGGGAATGATACCTTTAAAATGAATCATCTACTTCCATCTACTCATAAGGAGACTTTTCTTGCCCCATACATGAGGCTTTTCTCATTTGCTTTGGAGTTATGGTTTTTGCTTTATTTGTTTACATTTTTACTTATTTCAGTTTGGGTAGGTTGCTGGGAAGGGTAGGCCACGGTGACGGGCATGTGGAGGGAAGACGACAACTTGAGACAGCTGTTTCTCTATTTCCACTCCATGTGTCTTGGAAATGAAATGCAGTCATCAGACTTGATGGAAGGTGCTCTTACTCTGTGAGGTCTCATTGGTCCAAAATCTGAAGCTTCTTTGACTATGTGTGATCTCTTGATTAACGGTTATCATCAAATCCTCAGTAATACTGGGGACTAACCTAGTATGACACTTTAACCTCTGCACCCCACTAGGGAGGCTGACACAAAAGGATCAATAATTTGAGGACAGCTTGTGCTCCACAGCAAACTGGGGTCTCAAGGTATGAATTCTTTACAGAATTGATGAGTGATTTGTGCAATTTTTTTTTGTTTCTAAGCCTATATCTACATCTATAAAACATTGGTGAATTTTTACTAAATTCATGAAGTGGAATGAAAATAAAATGGATTATAAGTTTTGAGCACATCTTTTTTTACAAACAATGCTTTAAAACAGGAGCAACAACTGCAATTGCAACCAGAACCAGATTGGAAGAAGTGTGATAGCATTGCCTTAGCAAAAGTGACTTGATGCTGTGCCCTGAAGATGAGTTGAGGCTAATTTTATACCCAATAACAAGGCTGAAGATCATGTAAGAAAAGAGGATGAGTAGAGAAAATCTTCAGTACTACCCAACCAAAGATCATAAACACCACTATATTGTTTAAATGTTTTAACAGGGGTAGGTTTAATTAACTATGGGATATTGAGTATTAAATGCACTTATGAGTCAGGAATAATACAGCTTTCTTTTTAAAAACTGGTTTTAATTTTAATTGTGTGTCTGTGTGTATGTGTGTGTGTGTGTATGTGTGTGTGTGTGTGTGTGTACATATGTGCAGTACCAAATGAAGCCAGAAGAGAGTGGCAGATCCTTGGAACTAGAGTTGCAGGTGATTGTGAACTGCTGAACATGGTGCTGGGTCCTTTACATGAGCAAATGGCTCTGAACCACTGAGCCATCTCTCCAACTTCCATAATGTAATTTTCATGTTGACTTTTAGAGAGCAAGTGAGTGCTTTTCAACTGTTCTTGACATAAATGAACTGAGAATTGAGAAAATTAAGACTGTTAAAGACCAGAGTTGTTGTTTCTTCAAATGTCAACATGAGTCCATATGCACTAGTCAGAAATGTATAACGTTTTCCAGTTTGTTGATGGACATGCACAAAGACAATATGATACATAAAGTATTTGTGTTTTTTATCACTTTGAATTTCATTTGTCAAAAACCTTCCATAAAATTTAAAGACTTTTTTTAAGTTTAATTCACTGCAGTGCTCCTTGACATATGATTTGCAACTTTTAGTTATAAAGAAGGGACTATTTTTGTGAGAACATAAACTAAAAATACACAAGAATTAAAGCCCTCACAAAAGCTTAATCTTTTCCTTCTAATTATTAAACATGTCAACAGTAAAGACCTTTGTTCCTTCTGATCAGCTGGTAACTGAGTTGTGTACATACAGCTGGCCCAAGTCCCATGACTGGGTATGAAGGAAGGAATTGAAACTCTGCTCTTAAGCCAGGATATGTTCCTTGAAATTTAATTTATTTCTAGGACTCACACTCTGCATATAAGCTTTGACAAGCAAGGGATTCCTTCACTCTTCAGTGGATCTCTCTCTTTCCCTCTGAAAGTCTAAAGTATGCTTTGAGAGAAAGACAGCCCAGACCTGAAAAGACCTTTCTCCAAGTTCTACCCTGTATGCTGCCTGGCTCTGCTCAGTGCCACTTTGACACTGGGCCCAGGGAATGCCACGCCCATAGGGAATGTCCCAAAGCTCCTAGGGTCACTGTGTAAACAGCCTGTGTTTAAAGTATACTTGAAGAGACCCTGTGAAATACAAGATCCACTGACATTCCGCTCTGGGGAAAAGACACTCCATCCTCATTCCCTTCTCTGATGCTGAATCTGTGGAAAAAGATTCAATTCGACAAGTTGCTGAGTTGAAGGTCAAATTGAAATTCTTTCCCCACCTCCCTTCATTTTTTTTCCAAGTCAAACATTTATCTGGCTCACATACAAAGTCATTGATGTTTATCCCCACTTGCCCTGGGAACTTTGCTATTTTCATCTTAAATAACCATTATCTGGGCTCAGAGCTACTCATTCTCTGAGTGATGCTTTGCTTGGGTCTATCTTTGCATTGTCTCAGTTTGTTCCATCTAAATTTATAGAAGCACAAGCCACTGGACATTTTGCTTACCTGCAAACTCCACTTAGAAAGCTGTGTTCCATCTCCTGACCCAATGTTTACCTCCCATTGGTAGCCCAAGTGTTATAAGCTTGTCTAGAAAGATTCTCAGGTACTTATTTTCCATTTTCTCTTTAATATATTCTGAATAGGTCTTGGTATAAATTAGTATTTATAAAAAGTCATCTATGGTCTTTCATTTTATACATTCCAACAAGTATAAAACAAATAAGCCAAAAGAGTTTACAAAACTTTCAAAAGAATCATAAGGGAAACTTTTTTGAACTTGGGATATTTGGGCAAGAATATCTTAGACATAATCGAAAAGGACAATACATGACAGAAAAGACTGTATTTTGAACTGATCAAACTTAAAACATACTTTTAAAAAACACTGGTGTAAGACAAATTGCCAAACAGTCTTATTAATGAAAAAACCCGGAGTCAGATATTGGGGTGAAAACTGAGAGATCAGAGAAGCAGAAAGAAGCCAGCTATATTTTTACCACTAGGAAATTCTCAGCCAAAGAGAGAGCAACTTCCTGTATAATTATACCTATATCCTTTCTGTACCCTCCCATCTCACTTCTTCTTTCCACCCAGCTACATCACTTCCTCTTTCTGCTCTATCAATTCCTGTCTGTCTGTATAGACTTCCAGACCTCTATGGTTAACTAGTGCTGGGAATTAAAGACATGTGTTAGCATGCCTGGCTCTGTTCCCAGTATGATCTTGAACTCACAGAGATCCATATGAACCTCTGCCTACCGAATGCTAGGATTAAAGTCATGTGCTACCATTGCCTGACTTCTATGTTTAATATAGTGGCTTACTTTTTCCTCCGATACTCAGATAAGATTTATTGGGGAGTACAAATAAAATATCACCACATTTTGGTAAAAGATTGAAAAGAGAAGGCATAGATGGAGGATATATTTGCTAAGCACATGTCTAATAAAGTCATATATGTGGAATAACAAAGAAATGTCACATCTGAGAAATCAAGAAATATGCATGTGGTTAAAATGAACCAAAAGTTTGAATAGACCTTCTCCTACAATTGATCAGAGAGACAATAGATCAGGACATGGAAAATGACATCAGAATTGTGTTCCATCTGTTAGAAGGAAAAGAATTAAAATAAACTTTAGAGAGAACATCCATAATTCACATGCATTCCTTATCAGAATGGCAATACTGCAGTGGCTTTGGAAGAGAGTACTCATTGCTTTTTTATGAAGCTGGGCATACGATAACCATACAGCCTTCCTTTGTTGGCTCCAGCCATGCTGGCCTCCATTTTTCTCTTCAGAACAACCAGCACCTTTCCTCCCCAGGACCTTTACACTTGCTACTTCATTGGCCTGGAGCAACACTGTTCCAATGTTTGCAAGACTTATGATCTGTCTTTTTTTCAGGTTTTTGTTCAGCTTTCAGAACCTGCATGAAGTCTTCCCGGCCACCACATCTACAGTAGCTGCCTGGTCTCATAGCCAATAAACTCTCCAGTTCTCTCTCTTTTCCATTTCACTTCATGAGATGTTCTTCACAGCAGTTATCATCTTATGTGCTGTCTTGTAGGTGTGTGGCTTTCATGAGCCCAAGGGCTTTATTTGCTCTCTTGCCATACATGGAGTTAGAATACAGTGCTCAGCACATATTACATTTGGTAATCCACACTCACTGCATCTCATGCACACATACATGCCCAAACACATAGAAATGCACACATACACAGGTATTTATATGCAAACATGCATATACATATATACTTGTATACACACACATGAACAGGCCTATATACACATACATACTTAAACACTTATACCTCCCACATAAACACATATATGTACATACACACACATACATACACATTCACCTGTAACATTGCCCTCTTTGGTACTTGCTCTAAAATTTACCTGAATCCTTTACTCATCCTTAAGTAAATTAACAGTAGACTGAGCCATGTGAAATTGTCAAAGCATCAATATCTGATCATTTTGGTGCTAAAAAGTGACAGGTTCAATTAATTCAAATAACAATATTGTATAAAAGCAGAATAAATAAACACACAGATGCGTCAGTGATGAGAAATGAAAAAAAGGTCCAACATTATTATGTGAATGTTATTAACTATAAATAAAGCCAGGCAGGGCCACAGCTGTGTTTATGACTTCCTGTGAAAGTTTGGGAGGCAGTAGACAGTGACAGGATATCTGTTTCCCGAGAGATAACAATGTAAGGGACCAAACCTGGAAGCTTGTCAATCCATCACAGGGGACCACTGGAGACCATGCCCCATTTTCTAAAGCCCATGCTCTCTCTTGAAGTCTTATTTAGGTAAGATCCATGCAGGCTGCAAAGTAAGCCAAGCTGGAGACCTGTATTTAAGCCATAGCTGCATTCCCTGACATAAGCACTCTCTACTAATTCAGAGGGACGGGAGACTTACCTTTTTTTCCCTCTCTCTAGCACACCAGGTATTATTAAGTGGAAGAAATACTAACAACTAATGGCCCCTATCTGTTTCTAACAACTGAAGTATGCAATCCCATGAGAATCGGCATATGTTACTTAATTACAGAAGTTCTCAGCTACATAAGTTTTACCTTGCACACTGGCTTCCATGAGAAGGGTTTGTGCTTCAACACTGCAGGCAGTTCACTAATGAACAACCTTGAAAGCACAGCATTGTCAACAACTTTCATGTTTCAGGTGGTCTTTTTCAAATTCATCTGAGAAATTTCAAAAACATAATAAATTTATTGGTGTCCAAGTTGTAATCTTGAGACTTGATGGAGCTGAGATCAATGTTATGTATGTCCATCTACTCTCATAAGGCAAGAAGTGTCTTTCCTTACTGCTTTTCTTATTTTTCCCACTGAATAATGTAATGTAGAAGTATATGCATTCTTTGGGCTTACTCAAAAGCTGGTATTTATGCTCCTAAAACAGGCATGGATGCCACAAGCCTGTATTCTCAGAGCATTGGGAAGGCAGAAGTAGGAGGGTAAGTTTGAGGCAAGTCAAAAGTAAATAGGGAGGTGATGTCTCAAATAACCAAAGATTCAGGATACAGCTACAGCAGGAGCCTAGAATGTGCAAGTCCCTGAGTTTAGTAGCAGAACCATGTATAAAGGGGGGGGGGATTTATGTTTGAAAGTGGGAGGATGACCAAGATTAACCTTCTGACAATGATTTTAAACACAGAAACATCTAATTTTACTTTCTCCATTAATGCTACATATACTCCTGCTATTAAACAACATGCAGGCCTGACATGATAGCACATAACTGCAATCCCAGCATTCAGAATGTGAGGGAAAGGAAATCAATAGTTCAAGACTACTCTAGGATACATATCAAATTCAAGAAAAGTCTAGATTGCTGGAAACTTGAAAAGAGGAAGAGGAAAAGAAGGAAGAGGAGATGGCAATATGTAGATGTCTTAGCTACTAATTAGAAGCTAGATAAGCAAAAAATTATTAGTAGGAAATGAAGTGTCAGTAGAAATGAGAATGGCATCGTTGCCTATGAGCATAAATCAGGAATTTTAAAAATATGGCTAATTTACTGAAGTAAATATTAAAGAAATGGCTATAAAGAAAAGAAAAGGGATGGAAATAATTACAAACTTATCAGATATAATGGCCCCTTCTATTTCTTGGGTTTGGAGCAAGTCCTAGATGGAGTGAAGATATTCTTTCACCATCTTTAAACCTAATATTGGTACACTTATTCTAATATTTTTAACTTTGAGGGTGCGATACTTAAATTTTACTGTCAACTCAATGGAATTGAGAATTGCTCAGGGCTTTAATGTTGAACACTTTTTGCATGTCTGTAGGGTGTTTCCAAGACCAATCAAGCTGATGATGAAGGTTGCCTACCACAAATTCCTATGCAAGGTTTATGAGGGTTTGGACCTTGGAATTCTTCTCCTAATCACGCATTTCATTTGCAGGTGAGTTTCATTGAAATAAAGCCAATGCCAAAGTACAGCTTAAGGAATTACCACAAAGTCAACACACCTACACACCTAAAACTCCCAAACCCTGCCTATGGAAGCATCAATAATTTCTAGAAGTTCTTCTGGAGATTCCAATGTATTTGCAGGAAGATGACTACTAAATTAAGCACGAATTGTCTTGGCTACCAATTTGGCAGTTTTGGCAGCACTGTAAGGAATGAGAAATGAAGTTATTAAACACAGACTCTACATTCTTAATACAATGAGCATTGTCTAATCTTCATAATAACTATTTAAAGTTATCATGAATGCACTGCCATACTTACTGAAAGCTAATATTATTAAAACAGGAACAATAGAAGGCAAGCCCAGAGGTGACAAGGGGATTAGACCGACCAAGATCTGAATCTCAGCTCTCACATTGCCTAGTTTGAGTAACTGCCAGTCAGATAGTTTGGTTGTCTCATCAATAAAATGGAGAGCATGGTGCATTTAGCTTACTCAATTGTTGTGATGATCACATAATTGGGCATAGTGACTTATTACTGACATGGCTAGTATTCGTCTTATTTCAGCCTCAACTTTGTCCATCACCATCAGTAATCTAACATGCAACTTCCTGCCAGATTGTTACTATGGTGATTGTTAAACTTAATGTTTATGATGCCCATCAGACAGTTAAGTCACAAGGAATGGGAGTCAGAGAGGAAGGGGGTCATAGCTCATACTTCAAGTGTACTTATGCCTTTGTCACATTTAAACTAGACCCACTGAGCACAGTTTAGAAGGAGATCATGTGAAAAGACATCCAGCCATTAAAGAACAACATTCAATATCCCTTATAAATGAACCCTTCATGCTTGTTTCTAAGTTTATCATATATGTCTTCCTTTTAGTGCTGTGAAGACAGAGAACTGTGTGTGTGCAGGCAAATCTGCACACACACACACATACACACACTTTATATATCCTTATGGATGAGTAAGGAAATTGGTTTAATCAAAGTATCATTAGCATTCCCTCCCCTGTTCCTCTGAGACTGAGCCTACCCATGTACAATGGAAAAAAAAAAAGTCAAGCGATACTGTAGGTCTGGAAAATAACATGAAATAACATGATGTCACTGTTGTCCTTTGGATTAGCAAACAAAAGTTGGATCCAGAACACTCTAACTCTGAGCCAGACACCTTTGCCTTACTGAATGACAATGCTAGGGACTTTCCACTGCAGCCCAGGGACACACTCTGTGAACACAGGACTTCCCAGTGAGACCTGCATTACCTCATTTGACCCACTCTTCTTTTGAATAGAATATAATAGTAAGAGAAAAACAAAAAGATTAGGAAAGAAAGGAGAGTTCTTAAAGATCTTATTTGGTAGGCATTTCCTCTTCTAAGTTCTAAGATTGAGAAAGATGCACATTTCTTAACAGATCACTCAGTTTCATGGATTTTAAACAAAGACAATATATTTGTCAAAAGACCCACTCTGTCTCTGACTTTGACACTTAATTATATCAATCCTTTAGGCTTTTCATGTCTCCCATGTAATCTATTTCTGTTTATTCAACTTTTCTGTGAGATTTGACTTTAGAGGCAAGGATGAGGTTAAAAACTGAGGCTAGTGCCAACAGTTTGCTATCCCACATGACTGTGTGCCTTCAGAGCTCTGAGTTTATGTGTGTGTTAAAGCAAGGACTTTCTGGTGAAGTCAGTCAGAGAACTGCTAAATAAATACAGGCAACAATATCCATAAACATGGAGATTTAAACAATTTCTGATTCTAATTTCATTCCTCAAACCTATTAAACTTCTTGGTTCTTAGCTTTTTATTGTATTAATCTATGGGTTAAATCCTAAGAAACTTTGTCTTAGTATCAAATATTTATTCTTCAGTGATCTTTGTTGGATAATATTTACCATTAAATATAGAATGTCACACAGAACAATTAGTAAAACTTTTGAGTAGGACTTTGAAAGACTAATAAATTTTTCCCATCCAAATCATTCAGTCAGACTTTCAGCACAGAATAAAACTGTACTAAGCCATTGAAAAAGTCTGCTTTAAAAGTCCAGGTAGTTTTTCTATTCAATTTGCCTCAAGTATATGATGAGAATACATGATATCAGAACAGCAATATAAAAGTTGTGCAGAGAAACACAGTTAATGTCCGGTGTTAATATATAGTTGGTGCTGTGTGAGGAGTATACCATGACAGATTCCATAGAGAAATGTGAGGTCAGGGACTGAAGTTTCAGTGTAATAAAGTTTTCAATTTTAGTAAATATAACTTATTCCAAGAGCCCTGTTAGGAGCATTTGGGACACAGATAAAGAATGTACTTCATTCTGTTTTTGGAACATTTTAGTAACTAACGTGTAGATTCTCATGAGAATGAAGGTCAAGTTGGTAGTCCCCCATTTGAAGTCAGGAAGCTGTACTACTCCTTAGAGACAGATCATGCAATATTAACCATAAATCTCAAGTGTTTGGGCTGTGGGGTGGCTCGGTGGGTAAAAATTCTGGCTTTGCAAATACAAAGACCTGAGTTTAGATCCCCAAAGCTCATGTAAAGCTGGATACAGTTGCACATGCCTGTAAGCCCAAAATTTCTATGGTTAGATGGGAGATGGGCATGCAAAATCCCTGTAAGCATTATAGTCAGCTATCCTATACTCAGCATGGGATATGTATCAAAGGACATCAAGAAATCAACCATGTATACTTTGTCTGGCTAGATTATAGGAGTGTGGACAGTGGAATTTCTGTTGAGGAGGGAAAGTATCATTCCTTCCTGTGTATGGTACTCTTTATGTATTTTAGAATACATTATCATCAAATCTTCCTAAGACCTTATAAAGCAGATGAAGGTAGTAAATACCAATACTGAAGGCTGTCCTCTGACTTCCATATATGCATCCACACATGAATGAACACACACACACACACACACACACACACACACACACACACACGTACATACACACATGTACATACATGCATGCACACATACATGGATATGCTTTTTTAACTAGAACTCTGTTGACATCCTAATAGGATGATCCTTTGTTTGGGTAGGTGTCTTTGTATTACAAGATATTTAGCAGCACCAACATCATCTACCCCACTTGTAGAAATTAAAAGTATCTCTAGATACTGGCAAATATCTCCTGGGACTTTGTGTGTTGGGGAGAAGGCATAATTACTGAAGTTGAGAATTGTTTTTCAAGATTTAATCTCTCTTCAGTGAGTTCATGATGAATAAAAATGAACCATAAAGATTCACAATTAGTTTTATCCCATTAAAGATTCTGAGACTTCTTATAGCAAGAATTCAATCCAATCTTCCTTGTTTAACTTCATATTTCTCAAATATTTTGACTACAGAATCATCTGTATCTTAGTGATAGCTATTTAAAATTTTTGTACTTTGTTTTAAAACACATTGGAAAATCCTGTAAAACTGACTGTTTATACAAACATTTGCTTCATTCATGACACACACTCAAGGCTTCCCAGTCTCATTAAGTGTCTGATGTACTTCTGTTTCTTTATGATTCATTAACTAATGCTAAGAGTCACAACATTAGAACAAGCTAATAAAGTGGGGTTTGCCTCATTATTTATTTGTTTTAAACTCATAATAGTCTGCAGAATTCCTTAGCAAGCATTCATCATCTCCTTTTGAAGAAGAGATCCTAGAATTATCCCTGTTTTAGGAGTCCACACATAAAGTCCCGAGATGTGAGGTGACATCACCAATGCGTTGCTACTGCAGAATGGCGGCAGAACTCTAAACCTCATTCTCAGAGTGCACATGGCTGTTTGCTTCCTTACCTGTCAGTTGTGGAAGAAGATACCTGTCTTCTCTAGGAGAAGCCTACACAGGTCAAATGAGAGTCTCTGCCTCCTTCATTTGGAGGAGTGATTAAAGTAATCTACTCAATTTTAACCCATCTTATGAATACATGATCCAGCGACGGATTCAGTGACCAGCACCAATCCATGCCTGCACTGCAGGTGCTGAATGTTTTGTGTTGTAAGACATCACATAACTCAGTCCATTCAGACAGAGGCCTAGCACTTCCAAGCAATATTCAGAGCAGAGCACAGTCTTTGGTGCTGCCAAGTGAATGGATTTGTGAATAGACAATCATGTGGCAGATGTGATGCCGAAGCTGCTGCAACCTTTTTGTTGCCAAGTAGAAAACTCACCTGCATAGGAAGCCAACACATGGAAGAATACAGAACCAGAAAATTCCAGAGTTACAGTAGAGAGTCCCAGTTCTACTGCCTAAAGCCTGATCTGCCACTTGACATTTTCAGCGGTTCAATAGTTCCTTTATTGTTTGCCAACTTTGTGTTTAGGTTTCTGTTCACTGCAATAGAAACTACTTCGAGTAATATACCTGAAGAGGAACTTCAAACAAGTGCCAGATTATTTCACACATTTGCTACCATGATGGAAAACAAAACATTTCACTTAACATTGTATTATAAATGCTAAACCACCATGTGTTTTCATCTTAGCTCCTAACTTATATCTTGAAAACTTAAATACAAACCCCAAGTCAAAATGAGAGAAAATTTCAATGATATGGCAGACACCACTAGTATAATAATTCAAAAGGAAGGCACTAGAAAGCCGAGTTGAAGATGTGAAAACTATTAGAAGAGAATGGTAGTATGTGGCTTCCTAAAAGGATGAAAGTCAAGATGAACAAAGAATTGAGTGGCAGATTGTTTAAGAAGTCCATCAGCAGTGCTAAGGAAATGAGGCTTCCAGAGCTATATTTGTAGGTAGAGGAAAGATGCTGTTCAACTGTGTAATTTACTCCGGAGAAACTGGAAACAGAAGAATTACGAAAAGGAATCAAAACACTTTTATTTCAATTCTTTCCACAAATACGTTCTTATAAGAATTATTTCTCTTTCAGTCAGACTTTGAAGATCGATTTCAGGGAAGAGACACATTTCTTGGTGTCCACAGTTAATAATTTCTCTCACATGGCTAGCTTGTATTCTTCCAGTCCCACACAAGTTCTTTATTTTTGACAACAAAGAGTGCTTCTTCCAAGACTGTACTAGTCAGGATCTCTCTCCAAGTAGCTAAAGTAGCACTGACAAACTCCCAGAGTGAGAGACTAACCCTTGCATTAGCATAGTTTTAAATACAGCTCCTAGAAGCTTCCCCTTGACAATGAAACCTCATTCTGCATGCCGCTGACTGTGTTGTTATTAGCAGTAGCTTTTGTTTGTGAAGGAACAATGAAAAACTCAGATAAGCAGCATGAAAATTGGTCAACATGGATACCTTTGAAACATAGAGTTCCCAAAAGAAAGACATTCTTAAATTTCATGGTCAGGTACTTCCAGAGACTTCCATGGCAACACAGAGGGATTTTTACTGCACCCCTCAGTATAACAGTGTGTCAAAAATGTTCTCCACATGCTAACTTTCAACATAGTTGAGAAAAACCTCATCTTTTACTTACGCCTTTTCTCCACCCAACTGCCTGCTTACTCACAGTTTCTGTTACCTCATAACTTTGGCAAAGACCATCTCTGTCTTTCCAGCTGATGTTTGCAGCAATGAGTTTTGGTTCCTGCTGCTGAATGTCTCACACCCTTACAATTTCCTTCTTCTGAGTCTCAGAAGAGCTCAGTTCACTAACTGAATTCTTTTGCCAGCCAGGCTCCATCAATTTTCTCATCAGTTTTGGTACTGGATGCTTGAGATTCCTGTGTCCATTCTTTGGTCCAGAGAAGATGGCTACCTGAGGTGAAAACTGATGGCATAAGCTTTCTTTGAAATAACCTATCCTACTAAGGAAAAGATGCATGGCAGACACAGTGTATGATGACTAATTTAGCTGAGTTTATAGCAAAGTGACTATGTTCATACACACATCAAAGCTGCCCCTGCTGATGTGTTCCATTTATCATATGCATTAGAGATATGAAACTTTTATAGGATGCTGATAACCTTGTGTCAGCTCCATCTATTGCCTCCAGCGACGATGTGGAAGGGTCATACATATCAAATGTTGCTTGAGGCCTTGAAATGCCTTGGTCCATGGTACTCAAGATTATTGGTCTAAAGTTAGCCTGTCATCTCATTATAAAATTTGACAAGGTTTTTTTTCTTTCTTCCTTCCTTCCTTTCTTTCTTTCTTTGTTTTTTTTTTTTGTTTGTTTGTTTGTTTGTTTTTGAGACAGAGTTTCTCTGTGTAGCTTTGGTGCCTTTCCTGGAACTCACTCTGTAGCCCAGGCTGGCCTCGAACTCACAGAGATCTGCTTGCCTCTGCCTCCTGAGCACTGGGATTAAAGGCATGCACTACCACCGCCCAGCCTGACAAGGTTTTCTTATTTCTTTATTCTTCAGCTTTCTAATCTATAAAAAAGTGTATGGTCTACCCGCCTTAGACAGTTTTAGGGAGAATTAAGTGATAGTATATATCTAAAATTTCCAAAGAGTGGTATAGTCAGGGAGGAATAACTTACTTCTTCATTGTGAGTGGCAGGGTTCACACTCCTGTAATCAAAGACAGCATT
This sequence comes from Peromyscus eremicus, assembly GCF_949786415.1. Taxonomy (NCBI): domain Eukaryota; kingdom Metazoa; phylum Chordata; class Mammalia; order Rodentia; family Cricetidae; genus Peromyscus; species Peromyscus eremicus. The sequence goes on from NC_081420.1 coordinate 36,359,218, forward strand.
GAAAGAGGAAAACTTGATATTCAGTTATTATTTTACATGACCATGAGCCTTATAATGGATACTCCATAGTAGAGAAAAACCTATCTAATTATGCTTAGGATCAGTGAAGTGGGAGCAGTGGTGTAACCTTAGGAAAGAGCAGAGTCATATGACTACCCTAATGAACCTAGGAAGTGGGGAACCACAAGACCTATCTCTTTGGATCCTCTTAACTTTGCTATGATTACATTTCTTCATTCCAGTGGTGGGCAGGACAGCCTCTAGGGTGTGGAGAAGAGGGCAGGGTCTTATGTTTGACTACCAAGCAAAGTCAGAGGGTTTCTCTATGTCAAGGAAGGTAGGGAAGGTTGGTTGGAGTGATATACGTCTTTTATGTCAGGCTTGGGGAAGAGTGATTGAACTTTCCATGTCTTGCCCTGGAGACAGGGCAAGAGAAGGTTAGAGAGAGGCACTGGAGGCCACATGTGATGCTCCTGATCGTCTTCATTTTGAAGTACTCAGTGTACAAAAATGCTGTCATCTATAGTGTCATATTCTGTGCTTCAACACATATTTGGCACATACATTGTAAACTATTTTAAATACTGACATTGGAAAACATTGTTTTTCTTTGTCTTTTCTCTATATTCTAAGAATTATACAGTTGGCCACCACTAGGCAGCTGGTGTATAACAGTGGGCATCAGATACATCTGTCACACAAATGACATTTATAAAAGAGAGAAATACCCAGCACATGAACCATTTATTGGTTCTGGATGGATTTTCTGGAATAGTTCATTAACCTTGAAGCCTGGCCAGTACTCTTAAGGCCATTCGATTGAGGATAGTAACTCTGAGGTTGATAGCCTTCTGAGACATGCTTTCACAACAGAGTTCTGATATCCTGAATTCTCAGAAATCAGGGCTCATGGCTTTATAGGCTACACTGTAGAGCATAAGATTTTAGAATGTCATTACAGGGTCAAAGCCACTGTAATGACCTAAGTTATTCTTATTACCCCACAATTTCTACTTGTTTTAACCTCATTTTGGTACTAATTTGTGTTCTAAAAGTCTTTTTGTTTATTTAATGCTTTCCTAAAGTATTTTACAATTAGAAAAACTCCACTCAGCAGCCAATAAAAATAGAGCTAGTCATAAAAATAGTTCTGATCCAGATTCCACTCTGGAGCAGGAGAATGGGCAGGAACTAAAGCAGCCTTGGGAGCCAGCTGCCCCATCTGTCTCTTAAGACAAAGAAGACAGTCTAGCTTGCTGTCTTGTTCATTTGTTTTGTCTGAATTCCTATCCTGCCATAATGCCAGTGTACCACAGTCTCTAGAATCCCAATACTGTCTTGTGACTTCTGACTTAGTGCCTCCCTCCCTCACTTCTATAAGGCCTAACAACTGCTTCATTTTCTTGGTATTTTCCAATTAAAATTCCAGAGAAAATGAATTGCTTTGGCCTAGCTCACTACAGTGAGGTTTCTGTTCAGCTGGCAAGTTGACTACAACTGAGCAGAAGTACAGAATTAATTCTTATAATTATTTAGCTATTTCCTCAAATAGCCCCCAAATCAGATTGTGTTTGGAAATGTGTGTGCTTGTGTGTTTATATGCAAAGTCCAATAAAGAGAAAATATGACAGGATTTAATGGGTAAGCTTTCTTGTAGCCATGTAATAAAGCCCTGTTTGTATGGCCTAAATGATATGAGCTTCCATTACCACAGTTATTATTAGAGTGGGAACAGTGGAGAAGGACAATTATACTTCCTTATGTGTCTATAGTTAAGAATGCAATTGACAGGACAGACTAACCACAGGCATCATTCCCACGGGGCAGAAATATAAAACAAAAGTAATACAGAACTTTGGTGTTTTTTATTTAATTGTTGCCAAGATTCCAGGGTGTCAATGTGATTAGAGGACACCAACCTGATGTTCTCATAAAGCCTGAAATACGTTGGCCTTGTCAGAAATTTTGGCCCCTCACCTGCTGAAAGAAATTTGTTTCTAATTATATCTGATATCTTTAGATTCTCCTTTACCATGGCACAGAAAGCTGATTTTGCTGAAAGGAGGGACCTATTGGTGTCTGGTGGTTATATAGAAGCAGGAGAAAAACTAGGCATTACTGCTATCATTTTAAGTCTGTCTTCTTTGCTATCTCTGCCTAAAATATTGGGTCAGAGTTCTGCTCAACTCTGTTCATAGACATGTTAATCAATTGAAAGATGTGTAAATACTGATCATACAAGGTTGATTAGACCCTAGTTGGAAACACACCAGGAGAGATCAAACATCTTCTAACTAGGGTCTGCTTTTAAGGAGTACTTTGGTTCCCGGTAATGCCACAGGCTAGTACCCAAATGGACTAATAATCACCAGCCTGGGGGACAATTCTGCCCACATTCCCAGTGGGTCTTCCCTCTTCAGTATACTTCCAAGGGATTGTCTCCTAGGTGAATCTAAATCCAAAGAAGTGGGAAATGAACATTACACATCATAGGGCTGTTCCCTTAAAGGAGGTGTACAGCTCAAGCCTCCCCAGTGAATGTTAGTGTACTTTCTAGTCACTGGGGTGAGCAGCTCTGCCATGCAAGCCCTGTCCTAATGTTCTACCCCATAATAAGCTTAAAGGCAGCAGAGTTAGCTGATGATAGATTGAAAGCTCTGAAATTTTGAGCCAAAATATTCTTTCATTCTTTTAAGCTGATTTTCTTTATTTTGTCACAAGATCATAAATCTGTCTAACATATCCTACTTAGAAAATTCAAATAGGACTTCTAAACATCAGATACAGGCTCTTGGAAATGCAACCCTCTAAACTGTCATATGCTCATATAAAAAAAAAAAAAAAACAAACTGTGATGAGCTGGAGGGATGGCTCAGAGGCTAAAATCATGCAACCCCTCCCAGAGTACGCATGTTTTCTTCTCAGCACCCATACTGAGTGGATCACAGCTCCATGTAAGTCAAGCTCCTGGGGTTGCTGACACCTCTGGCCTTCTGAAGCACCAGTGCTCAGGTACATGTACCAGCACACAGATACACATACATACACATGAAAATAAATCTCTAAAAAGGCAAAAACAGCTTTATACTTTTATCAGGAGAGACTATTTACCTCTGTGTCCTCAGTTTAGAGCTGTGCTTTGGAAGGTTAACAATAACATTATTCCACCTGATTGATATGCAAACTCTACCTTCAGAACTAGAATTGCAGCACTGATCACTTACATGAATGGGGAAAAATAGGAATAGTTAAATATGTATGCTTATAATATAATTTATGGGCACTTGCAGTATCTTTGTATTTATATAATTTCAGACAGAAAAACATTAAGGTTATGGGTGTAACAGACCACTTTCTGATTAGATCTGAGGCCTGATACACAATAGAGAATTTGTAGCTTGTATGGACACTTGATTAAAAGCACCTGATTCAGGAGGTAACAGCCCTAGAAGGGAACTTGCTAATGTTATTTTGTCAAACAGGCATGTTGTCCAATTGCCTTCCCAATATTTATGCTATTCCCATAGATTGGTGATACACTCTACTTTGGCCAGGGAGCTTCTTCTGCAAGGGGCATCCAGTCAATGCAGATTCTTAGCTGATCAAAGAGATGAGAACAAGTGACTGTTGAATGTTCATCTCTGCATGGGACATCTACATCAATTGCCTTATCCCCTTCCCAGATCTCAGGGAACATCAAGGAAGAGGTGGCAAAAGGAACGGGAGAGCAGCCGCTGGGAGATCTGTGAAATGCTGTCTTCCTGGCATGATCTAGCCAGCATCCTGTTGAACTTACTGCAGCTGTGGCTATCTGCATACCATGAAGCCAACAGCCCAGTCAACATTATTGTGGTTATCTGCATACCATGAAGCCAACGGCTCAGTTGACATTACTGTAGGCAGCACTAACTGGACTCAGTAGGTTGTAGAAACACAAACAAAAAGACATAAGGATATGAAACTTGCTGAGAGATGTGTTGGAAGGTGTCTAGCATGAGGGGAAACTGGGTGGGTGTTATCAGGCTATACATGTATGAAACTGTCAAAGAATAAATTTAAGAAATAAAAATTACTTAAAAGAAGACCCTACAGGTCCCGTGCAACCTAAGTCAGAAGCTCATTTTTTAGTAAAAGGGGGACCTGTAGGTCCCTGGCTCCCGTTTTGGGTAACTGTTGCCTTGCTTGCTGACCTTCACCTTGATATCCTCCCTATGCTAATTCCCTGCAAGGTTACACCCTCCTGAATGCTTAAGGGAAGTTCCTTGTCTGTGTATTTTGCATAATGGGCATTAACAGCTTAGGTACAAGATTGTAAAACATTGGTAGCAAACTTCTGCCCTCCAGGGTTCTCTCATTGTGCTGTAAGCCTGTATTTAAGACCTCCTCCCTCCTTCAATAAACGGCATTCAGCATTCAGCATTAAAAAAATAAAAAATAAAAATAAAATAAAGAGCTGAATGGCCAATAGCAAAAAAAAAAAAAAAAAAAAAAAAGAAAAAGAAAAAGAAAAAAGAAAAAAAAAAAGATTTTCTCCCAAAATGAAAAAACAAAAGAAGAAAAATTTAAAGCAACAGAAAATAAAGTGTCTTGCACAAAGTAAGTTAATTCAGTAAAGTTTTGCCCCCCACCACAAAAAAGTGTTTAAAATGTACAAATATACATTATAAGCACCACCAAGAGATACGTGTTGGCTTTACACATCTGAAATGTTTGAACCTAAAAATGTTTTAAATAATTTTTTCATATTTTGGTATATTTGCATATATAAATGAGATATCATAGGGAGGAGACAAAATATAAGCTTGGAATTCATTTATCTTTCACCTACTACACCTTATCCGTGTAGATTAAAGGCAGTGTGACACAGGAGGTCTGGTGCAAAATTCCCTACTTATGTATGGCTTTATGGTGGTGATGGAAGGATGTCGGGTTCACAAGCAGTTTGGAGTTTTATAAAGGATGCTCAATATTACCACTGTGTAGTCTGCCCTTTCCTCCTTTTCATTTTCTGCTCATCAGCCCTCACTTACTGGCATGGATTTGTCCCTGAGAAACTTGTTACTACATCAAAAGCCATTAAATGAAATCACATTTTTATTATTGTGATTGAGTAAAATATGTACGAAATTCCCAACCAGCTTTTACTGACAGAAAGTATTTCACTTGCACGAGTATAGAAAAGTAATAGAAAGCAACATGGAAATTAGAATATGCCTCTTGTGCATTGAATATCATGCTTGAGGACCAAAAAGCCACCTCTGAGTGAGTGAAAGGTGATAGTTGAGAGCTGCTGTAGAAGACTCCTATCTTCATCAGATTCCTTGTGAGATTTTTCTACCTGGCTGGCCTCATGGTTGTCTCTTATTCAAATTTTCCTTGGGAAGAAAGTTGCTTATGTACCAAGAAGCTCCCTGAAGAGTTCTTTAAAGCAGAAGGAGATGCAGAGGTTGAAGAGATCAAGAGGCAAAAGTTGTCTCTCAATCTGGCATTTGAGCAAAGCTCTCTCAAGCCAAATGGCACCATTTTGTCTATCCAAACCTATACAGGGTTCAAATTCACTTTAAGAAATTCTCTGACCAAAACATATTTTTAAAGAACTCCCCTTTCTTTACATACATATGGGTTTCTGTGTGGGTGTACATGCATGTACCATGGTGCTTGTTCAGGTCAGAAGACAGCTTGAAGGAACTGGAAATGGCTTCTCTCCTTTCATCATGTGGGGATTAGGGGTGGAACTCAAGGCCTTGACCTGAGGAGCTATTTCACTGGCCTCTAAAACATATTTTATGTTTTCTGTTTCCTAGTTTCCTTTTTATGTTTGTTTGTTTATCTGAATTTGGTTTGGTATGGTCATATTTATTTGGAATCTGGCCTCACTCTGTAGTCTGGGTTATCCTGCAACTATGTAATCCAGGCTCATCTCTTCAAGTGCTGGGATCAAAGACATGAGTCACCTTAACTGGATAAAGCTACCTCTTTATTAAGAATTTTATTAAATGTAAGTTGTGTTTATTTAAAGTTTACAATATGATATGTTGATGTGTATAGGTGTGTATGTATGTGTATATATACATATATGTATATATATATAAACTAAATTCTTAGAGTCAAGAAAATTAGCTTATCTCCACATATTTGCAAGTTTTTTTTCATTGACAAGATGAAATCATTTGTAATTTACTCAACTATGTTGCATATGACCAGCTATACTCATCATGTTTTATATAAGAGATTAGAATTATTCTGCCTACATGACCAAAATTTCTACTCCCACTGACCATCTTTCCATAAATGGAGCCATCATGCTGAAAGTATCCGTTTGTAGTACTTATACATAGAAAAATCTTTTTGTTACTAAAAAAAAATGTGAAGAATAATTTTTTTAAGAATGGCAGAGACAGTTACTCAAGTGCTGTTTGGAGGAAATGGCTTTAACTTAATGATTTGTGTACAGAGACTTTACAATGACTGTTAGCTAAAGATGTACCCAGAAGTATACATCATGGTCTTCCCTGCCAACCCAGCAGGCCTGCTGTGGAAGCATGACAATGATCATATATACTCAATGGCAGCTATGGGGAAAATGGCCATGGACAGCCCTAAGGAACTTTGATGGGCTGTGGTGATATTTTATTTGTGTACCCCAATAAAGCATATCTGCGAATCAGAGGAAAAAGCTAGCCACTATATTAAACTTAGAAGTCAGGCTGTGGCAGCACACACCCTTAATCCTAACATATGGGAGGCAGAGATTCATCTGGATCTCTGTAAATTCAAGGACACACTGAAACAGAGCCAGACATGGTGGCACACACCTTTAATCTCAGTGCTAGTTAACCATAGAGGTCTGGAGGTCTGTGCAGACAGACAGGAAGTGATAGAACTGGGCAGAAAGAGGAAGTGATGTAGCTGAGTGGAGAGAGGAAATAAGATGGCAGGGCACAGAAAGGTATGTAGGCATGAGTATACAGGAAGTAGCTCTCTCTTTGGCTGAGGATTTCCTAGTGGTAAGAATGTGGCTGGCTTCTTTCTCTGATCCCTAAATAAGCTTTATTGGGGGGCACAAATAAATATCACCACAGTGGGCTGTTATAGAAATTAAGTAAATCTTTCTGAAAGGTTCTTGGCCTCAAATGAAGACCATCTGAAGTAAGTGAGAACTAGAAATTTAGAAACAGATTCGAGTTGGAATGATACTTGTAAGTGTTATAAGCTTAATATGATGGAGTGCTGATTAGGGAGATAGGTAGCACATTACTGGAAAATTTCCAAGTGCAAAGTTCACTAAGTTCATTGGCAAAGACCTTGCTGAATATTCACACAGTGTGGGTTATGCCTTTGTTAACATAGAAAGAAGCAGTTAAAAGTTTGTTTGCAACTACCTTATATACAGTTTAGTTACATCATTTGAAAAAATTGACTTTGTAGGTATCTTGTAGTCTAGAACTAAATCTTTTGAATGCTATTCTCTCTGACATAGATATCCAATACTTTTTCTATAAAGAATCTGTAATGTCTGTCTAGAAATGTCCTTGCTGTCCAGGTATGCTGTAAGATTTCTTCCCTGTGGACATACTGAGGTATTTGACACTGACCAGGAACCACTTAATATTAGGTGGCAGGTTTTGGATCCAATACATCTTTTATCTCTCAGTACTTTGTTTGATAAAAGTTAGAAGATTTTTAATTGTTTACTGTGGTGATATTTTGTTTGTGCTCTAACAAATAAAACTTGCTTGGAGATCAGAGTGCAGAGCTAGCTACTAGTTAACCATAGAAGCCAGGCAATGGTGGCACACACCTTTGATCCCACAACTTGGGATCTTTTGTCTTTAATCCCAGTACTTGGGAGGCACATGCCTTTAATCCCAGCACCACATATGTGGAGACAAGAAGTGGTATGACTGGGCTGAGAGAGGAATATAAGGTAAGTGGAGACAGGAGCTCAGCCCCTTTTCAGGCTGAGGAGTTGGAGAGGTAGGAGGTGGCTGTGACTTGCTCCTTTGTTTTTCTAATCTTTCAGCATTTACCCCAATATCTAGCTCTGGGTTTTTAGTAGTAAGACCAATTAGAATTACTGCTACAGGTTACATATTTGAAAAAGGTAAATTAGTAGATAATGCAGATATTGTTTCCAACCAAACCTTTTGATTTTACAGCAATATAATGAAAAAGCCAATCAATGTCTACTTGAGAGCTTTTTTGATTCAATATTATGATACACATTAAATTAACTGGGTATATTTTAAGATCTAGCCTCAAATTTCATTGAACAACAACAATAATCAAAACAAAACAAAACTAAACCCCCCGAGTCCAGGTAGATTGCTCAACAAATAAAGGCACTTGCTTCTAAGCCTGACAAGTTGATTTTCATCCTCAGAACCCACATGGGGAAGGAAAGAATTGAGTCTTCCAAGGTGTTCTCTGTTCTCCATATGTGCACTGTGGCATGTGCACCCCACCAACAAACACAAAATAAAATAAATCAATTTTAAAACTTGAAATATTTAATACTGTATTTATATTCAATGTTCTATTAGTTACTTTTTTGCTTTCATAAAGCATCTGACAAAGTATGATAAGCAAGTAAGGGTTTATTTTGCCTCAGACTTTACTCATGACAGGGACAGTGTGATGGCAGGCACATGAGGCAGCTAGTCACAGAGCACCACAGTGCCTACAGCTGTGGGGCCAGACTATAAAAAGCCAAGGCATCTTCCAGGTGGCCTACTTCCTCTAGTGAGACTCCAGCTCCTAGAGCTTCCTCAACCTTCTGAAGCAGCTAAGGACCAAGTATTCAAGCACACGAGGGATGCACAGGAATCTTTTCAGTGCGAACCTCATCCCTGTTCTGTTACCTCTTGCCTTTAGAATGAACCTATTCCCATTTCTGCTGCTGGGGTACCTGTGTGCTCCCATGGGCCCTTTTCTCCTTTTCCTTAGACATCTATTCATCTGTTGTCTGCTTCATGGGACTCAGTACGCTGCTCTCCTGATAGCACTGATTTAAGGGTAAATGACTTCTCTTCCCTTATGAGCTGTATAGCCAGTGCTTCCTGTCTGATACGGGGTTACTCACCCCTTCAGGGATTTCCTCTCAGCACCAGCCATGGAAACATCATCATGTCAAACTTTTACTGTTTATGCACTTGCAGGGGATCAGAAGTCACTAAAGGCATAAACATGACACTGTAGCTAGATGGACAAGATTTGAGTGTAAAAGTGAGAACTCTCCTGCTGGTTGCTATAGCTCAATAGCCCTGATGGCTTTGCACACAAGAGGCATGGGGACAATAACCAGAATTTCATGGGAAATGGCACTCCTCTAAGTAATTCAACGGCTGAACATTGTCCTATAAAAGTGAGCTTCAGCATCCCAAGACATCGAAGCCGTAAGATTAATTTCCCTCCAGTTGGCTGCTGTTCTGACCTTTTTGCTTTATCTACAACAGTGAAAGCCAGTACATCCCACGGGATCAACACATAGTCCTACCCCTGTTAGGTCACAGCTTTAAATACGTTTTGGTTTTTCTTTTTTCTTTTTCTTTTTTAAGTGTGGCTTTGTTGGCGTGTTTATAGAATTAATGTGGTTGGGAGAAAAAGAAAAACATAAGGGCATCCAGGGTTGTTTTTAAAGAACCAATGCAACTGTATGACACTGACTTTCACAGGGAAGGCAAGGAGGACGGGAGAGATGACAAAGTTCTCTGTAAGTTTTCTTTGCTTCTGTCCCTAGTGGAAATGCAGAGAAAGTGGAAATGTATTTGCATTTCACCTTATTGTTCTTGCTTTACTTTTAATTTCTGGTTTTGTTCATCTTGTAAGACAGACTGTACCAATGAAACATTGATCATAGGAACTTCTGAGAGATCTGCAATGGAACAAATGATGTATTTCCAAAATTTATGACTTTGACTAAAGGTGTATGGAAATCTTGAGGCCATGTTATAAAGAAACAGTGGGAGCAAGGAACAGGAGGAGACTGTCTGCAGGCTGGCTCCAGAACAGTTTTTCCAGTCATGTGATTGGAGATACATTAAAGATAAAAACAAACTTAAAAAAAAAATCTCAAAATAGATAATTGTAGCTACCTTAAACTCAACTGATGGTAAACACTCACAGGCAAGTTGTTAATAAATCAAAGTATGGCCATTCCTTGGAAGTCACTATGTTTTACATCACTGTCTGAAGGGACAGATCACTGTACCCTTAGATCTCAAGATGCTCAGTGGAGTTGAAAATGTCCACAACTAGGAAGAATGAGGGATTTGTAAGTGGATAGAAAAGTGCAGCTCCATCTTCAAGTTTCTGGTAGAGTTCCAAACAATGAATACGTACATAGGAGCATTTTTCTATTCAAATACAGAAACAAGAATATACACTGAAAACATGTGTCAAGTTCAATGATGCACAACTGTAATTCCAACACTTGGGAGCCTGAGACAGGAGGATTGCAAGTTTAAGGTCAGCCTAAGCCACACAGTGAGACATTGAATAAATAAATCCATTCTACTATTTATGTCTATATTTTAAAGTGATTATATAGATATAGATGTGTAGTTGGTAGTCTTTTTTTCCCAAGAAGTTTATATAATTTAAATGTTGCTTTTCTATTTTTTTTTTTGAGGCAGGGTCTCACTATGTATGATGACCATCCTGAAATTCATTATGTAGATCAGACTGGCCTGAAACACACCGAGATCCACTAGTCTCTGCCTCTCAATCCTGGCTTGTTAGAATCCCTTATCATTTATGCTAATTGAACCAAAGATTGTTGCTCTAGAATACAATCCAGAGAAATAATTTTAGAAATAACAAAAATGGTAAATTCAGCAAATGAAATAGCCTCTCAACCCCCCCACATAAATACTTTCAATTTCCTCATAATTAAATAGTGAATATATATATATATATATATATATATGTGTGTGTGTGTGTGTGTGTGTGTGTGTGTGTGTGTGTGTGTGTATGCAATCAATTGTTATTATTTTGGGGACTCCAGTTATAATAAAAATAATAAGCCTGGATTTATCCCTAAAGTTTCAGCCACTTACTTAAGAAAATCACATTATCTATAGCCTTGAAAATGTCCATGCACAAATATAGAGTAAATTCTAGAACTTTGTCCCATCTATTGTTTATATTCTTAGTGACAGAACAACCCACAGTTGGTTAACACATAAAGTGCCAAAAAAAATTAAAGGAAAGAGCAAATCAGCAAATATAGTCCTATAAAACTTTTCATTCAGTGCTTTATTCTATGAGCACACAAAGTTTTGAAGTCTAGGGGGGCGGCAATCTGTGCATTTGGAACAGAACATACATGACAACAGAGGCCCAATTAGAGCTCCGCCTCTTCCATAGAGTGTGAATTCTGTAGCACCATTTAACCAGCACCATGGACTGCAGTCAGGCTAAAATGGGCTTTTGAGTCAGGATAATTCTTCTTTGTTCAACCCTGCAGTATACTTGGCTATGCTCTGCTCCTGATGTCAAAGGTCACTGTGTCCTTATATTGATCTTGACATCAATCCCACCTCTGAACTCACTCATTCTGCAGTAAATTGATTAAGAGCTTGGAAATATCATGCCAGTTGAGATTTTTGCTTCATCATATACCCCTTACTTAGTCATATGTAAGTAAGAGTTTTGACTCACAATTTATGTTCCTTTGTTTTGAATTTCTCAAATATCCTAAAGTTAACATGAAGTAAAATCACACAGAGAACACTTTAAGGTTCCTTGTCATGCTGTGGACATTTTACTCTTTGTTTTTCTTGTCCTACAATAATGGCCATTATATGTATGACACATTTTGGTGGGTATTGGGCAAAGGAAGTGCTGAGCAGCCAGAAGCAGAGCTCAGTGTGAAAAGGTAATCATAGAACCTTCTCTGCCAAATTCATCTATCAAAATCCTTCTTAATATACAAAGTCTGTGCAAATGCAGCCTGCATATTTTGCCTTACTCTCTTCCTTTCCTCCTCTCTCTGTGTACCTAAAAGAAACCCATAAAGGCACTGCATTCCAAGATAATGGCTTCAATAAGACAAGATTCATTTTAATAGAATGAATACCAAGTTTCACTGTATAGCTCTTAAAATTGCTCTTTACAGAAACGTACATTCTCAACAGTGTTTTTAACAAGACTATTAGAAAATTGTCAAAGCTTCTATGAGCCTAAAGAAAACTCACTGTGGTCACATGTGCTTTCTTTTACAAAGTAAGCCAGAGAAATATCCCTTAGATTTCGGGGTGTAGGTGGGGTTCTTCTCTCCAAAATCAGAAATATTCTCTGCCTATCTTGTGTTCTTAAGGGGGTACCTACCACTCTGCCTCTCACTTGGTGTCCTATGGGCAGGCTTCTTTCTCTGCCTCAAATTCTTCACACACTACCTCAGAGAGGTATGGACTGCAATGTGAAGAAGTAATTTTGTAATAAGCTAAAGTTGATATTTCTCTCTCTCTCTCTCTCTCTCTCTCTCTCTCTCTCTCTCTCTCTCTCTCTCTCTCTCTCTCTCTCTCTCCCTCTCCTCTCTACCTTTCTTTCCCTAATATATCATTTCTTTGGCTCAATTTAATTCAGATGCATTTGAAGACATTCCCATTCATTTTACAACTTATTTCATCTTTGCAACTGGGAAGGTTGAGTTGAATACACAGGGTAGATGGCCTTCTCCAATGATGAAATGGTGAGAGATTTATGATCTTGAAGGGAGTCCCGTCCACACAGATGGTGAATCCCTGCTTCTCCAGCCACTGTCTCTGCCTCATTTCCTTCTGCCAAATTCCTTTGCTAAAGCATTCTGTCATTGTCCTCTTCTGTCTGCTTCAATTGACAAGAACATTTACAAATGAAATTCTTACTAAGGTGAAGCAAAGAGATTTTCTTCTTCAAGGTCTGAATTTAGAAAACTGTCTTTCCTCACAGCAGTTGATGACATCTCCTGTGTCTAGGAACAGAAGGGAGAATCCATCTGTTTGTAGGAAGAGTAAAATGGGCTGTACACAAGGTACTCTATTGTTGGCACTTATTCCAAACACTACAAGTATTTAAGTTTGAAGTGGAAATGCTAAATGTGTGAGAGCAGAGTCTTTATTATTGCATGCAAAAGTCACATTCAGTGAGCATAAGAAATGACACTTTGAATAGGCACTTTTCTTCCCACAACATTATTTCTTCCAAAAAGCATAATTAATAATATTATAGCTAGTGACAACTTGGAAAAATACCAATGGGCACACAGTACACCTTAATAATCACTGACACTTCCTGTGTTCCCACTTTCATTTAGGTGTTCTCAATGCAGAGAGAAATGACTACTGAAATATGCCCAATAGCATATAGTCTTTGGATATTTTTCCTTAGAGTTTTGGTGCATTTGACATATTAATTTTGTCTGGCAAGGAAATGGTGTGCACTCCAGGCCTGTGCAACTTGCTGAATCAGCAGAACAACCCGTCTGGCTTCTGTGTATCACAAGATCATCATTACCTAAAAACTAGCCCCTGGGAGCTGCCTGTGTTGGATCATTTTAACGATGTGTTACAAAATACATCTGAGATTCTGTAAACAGTCTCCTCTTTGTTTAAGAGGAAGGAGAAGAATGAGAAGAGTAAGAAAAATGCTTCCTCTTACAAAATGAGCACTCTCAAAAACCAATTCAAGTACTCTTTAAAATGGCCCCCATTGACTACTCACCACACCACCACCCACACCCATGGTAGATGTGTGTGAGTGTGTGTGCACATGTGTCTGTCTCCCCAGATGGCTATTGAAATCGTAAGTTATATGTCACTGTGTTTCTGAAAGACTATACCTCCTCACAATGGGATGATTTTAATATGGAAACACAAATATCCTAAAAATATAAGAAACAGAAACTTTGCCTTATTGGGTTTGACATACTGAAGAGGGCATTGAACTCCTTGGTTTGTTGTTGTTTTATTTGTTTGTTTTCCCATTGAGTCCAGTGAATTCAAGGTGACAAAGTCACTGGAAACAAGATTCATGAAAGCCATTGGGGGCTGTGAATATGTCTTTTCTTTCATACATGTTCTGCTTCACCTTTGAGGTAATCTGATCTTGGTTTCTCATGTTCAAATTTTGAGTAAATTAAAGCAATAGACTGATCGTTAGTATAGACTTTATTCGTTAGCCCTTCTCTCTGACTTCACACACTAAGGTGAGTGGTAGAGGTTTTTTATCAACAGAGAAAAAACACTATTTTTTTGCCTAGATTTTTAACCTCAACTGCATTTTGAGATAGCACAGCTTGCAATTCATGGAGAACCTCCAAATTGTAGCTTCATTATTAATAGGTATGTTTTTAACCTGCTTTAATACAATTAAGGGAAGAACCACCCACAAGCCTTTTTCTTCATTCTCTGACATTGAAATTGGATCCCATCCTTTTTGTATTTTGTAATAAGGTCAAACTTGAAATTTAAAAGATGTCGCCAACTTTGTCTCTCATTGTGTGGATGGGGCAGTAAAAATAAAAGAAACTAAAAAGAATTCCGTTTTTTAACCATGATAAGACCTTCAGGATATCCTCTTCAGGAACCAAATGAGGCTAGACAAGCATTCAATACTTTTCATAAGACTTACACATATGATATAGTGATATAGGTCTTCAATCCAGGTACTCAGAATGCTGAGTCAGGCTTTTCCTTAAAGCCCTAATTTCCACTGCCAGAAATTTTGGGAGGGAAGAAGGAGGAACATCTAGCATGTACACATGCTCTCTACTCTTCCTTCTCCAGTCTGCTGCTTCTCCTCATCCATATGGTAGTGTCCCTTAGTCAACCCCATGGAGGCTTTGACCTGGATAGTTCTCATAGGTAGGTGATTTTCACTGTTTCAGCCAAAGGTGTTCAGGTGTCTAGCCTCAGAGTTTATTAATAGGACAACCAAGCAGACTGAAGCTTCTGGCACTTGTGGCTCTCACTGGCTGCTGCCAGGACCATGCTCCTCAAACATTAATTAACGTGTAAGAGTTGCATTGAGATCTTTTCAAGTATCAGATTCTAGTGCTATAAGTCTTAGAGGAAGTTCAGAGCCCACATTAGTTTGGGTTGATGGTCCTTATCCTGCATTCAGTTTAGGAGGAATGCTAGGATCCTACATTCAGTCTGAAGTAAATGTTGGGATCCTGTGTTCAATCTAAAAGGAAGCAGGGATCTTACACTCGCTCTGGGGCTAAGTCTGGGAGCCCATACTTCTAACAAACTCCCAGTTAAGGTAATTGTGGCTGATCCTCAGACTGAAGTTTACAGTGTTTCTTCGAAGAACTGAACACCAACAAGTGAAGTTCCAGAGCCTGGTGTTTGCTGAGAACCCCACAATGATACTGAACCTGTCAGATATGTTCAACAGCAGTCAATGTTAGTTTCAATGTTGGAAGCAAGTCAAAACAATGCCACTTGTAGATCTTTCTTCCCTCAAGCTTTCCTGTGCCCTTAAGACAGACAGAATGTAGGTTCCATGTGTTTTCCCTGGCTCAAAGCATGTCTTCTTTTTCCTGAGGACTCCTTGCCTGATACTGAATTATTAAGTTCTTTAAGCATTCCTGGAAAGTACCCAAGTCGTGTAGTTTATCAATGGAGCTGTCACTCCACCCTCTATCCTCTTATGCATGCATAGCTTAAAGGCCATTCGCAGGAATGACCTTAATTTGTCCCAACACTTATTTTATCCAGTAGGCTCTTATGATTAACTATCTTTGTCAAAAACCATAGAACATAGTGTGCAGACACAGAGCTATTGCGGCTTTTAAAACTACTGTTAAGAGCATCTTGATGAAGGAGAAGACCGTGAACTTTCCATTGATGTCATCCACATCTACCCTTATTCCTTGTGATCAATTGACCTCGAGGCGTCTTCCACCTTCATTGCAGACTTTGGTTCCTGGGCTGTGCTTTCTCTTGTCTATATATAGATACCACCCATCACAGGCTCCTTTTCCCATCTCTATGTCAAATTTAACTTTCCACAACAATTTGCAAATAATCATCATTCACTTGGAATCTCATTAAACTAGGAGTTTCGTTAATCTTGGAAAAGATTCCAGTCTCACATGTCTCATCATACCAAACAAATTAGTTTATCAGCATTTTCTTGCTATCCTTGAACTCAGAGTGAGTTTCTGTTCCATCCTTTGAAACTCAGTGCCATGGCTGCCATTCTCTGTGCCCCATCTGTTATCTGTTTTCTCAACTAAAATAACTTCTCTTTTTCCTTTCTTTATTTTCAGCATATAAACTGAGTCAGACACACCTGAAAAAAAAATGTGCTACAATTTAAAATAAATTATCTTTAGCAATCTTTGTTTTCTCTCATTCCTTAAATGACAGCTACTAGAAGGAGCAGTCTGAACATTAATCTTCAGACTACTCCTTCTTCTCTCATTCTATTCCTTACCCACTTCAAGGTGTAATCTATGGCCATCATCTATAAGAATGTGACTTGCCAAGATTACAATGATGCTATGCTAAGCACAGTGGGTGTTTTTAACTTATCACCTTAACCTCTGAAGATTTATCAGTGTTATAAGGTTTCCATTTTTTGATATTGCTTTCCTCATTGAAAAAAATCCATACAATATATCCTGATCACAATTTTCCTCCCACAACTCTTCAAAGATCCTCCCTACCTGCTCTCCCACCTAACTCCATGCCTTTTCCCCCTCTGTATCTAGAAAACAAATAGGCAAACAAAACAAACCAGAATTTAAAGCAGCAGCAACAACCAAAAAACAAAACAAAAAAACAAGCAAAAAACAAGAAACACACACACACACACACACACACACACACACACACACACACACCAACACAATCAGAAAGCATAATGTACAAGTAAAAGACCAATAAGACAAAAAAAATGCCCAAATAAGCAATATGAGACAAAAAGGCTATAAAAGTACCATTAGGTTCCTTTTGTGTTGTCCACCTACTGCTGGGCATGGAGTCTACACATAAGTGTAATTAATATACTCAGTGAGACTCCATTGGAAAAAAAACCATTTTTTTATATTGCAAACAAATATTAACTGGAGATCTCTTGACTGTCATCTGGTTTACCACTGTTTCTTGACTGCTTGCTTTCTGTCTCTCATCACTTTGCTGCTATTTGTGTTGATCTGATTGATAGCTTCCCAATAACTATTCTTCTGTAACTCAGTGTGGTCCATATAGTTTATAGTTGTGATAAGGTTGTTTGAGAACTGATTGTGGGTGTGTTTCTGTTAGAGTCCTCATTAAGCTAAGTGTAACTATATACCACACTAGCAAATGCTCATTTTATGTGTGCCATCAGGTTGATTGTCAGTCTTTACATTAAGAAATATCAGCAGCTTCACATCTCTTGTTCAAAAGATCTGGTTCAGGTCTCTTGGAGATTCAGTCATCATCCCATTCACATAATGGCTCCCAGGAAAATTTCATATCTTAGAACCTTGAATGACTTCTATGTTTAATCCCAAGCAATGTTCCAAATACATAGATTCAATTCTATCATGTCAGACCAACTTGATTCCCTAGACAACTCAAATTCTCCGAATATCCCACAGATGAACTGACTAACCTTTCTCCCCTTAAATGTAACTTTTAGCTAAGTCTTGTATAGTGTGGACAGACCAACTTTCCTAATCAGTTACTCGACCAGAAATTGACCATCATCATCATCTTTTTTTTTCTCATCATCTTGTCGGTATGCTCAGCCTGATATCTTCTAAGTACTTCTTACATGTAACCCCAAATAAATATCAGTAGGTCAATCTTTAGTTTAAAGGCCATTTGAAGATGCCTTATCATTGGAGGCAAATACAACATCGTTTTGATAGTACACAGGAGCTTCATAGTCTGAGTTTCACTAATTCAGCTTTCTTTCTCATCGCATCTCTTCCCTCTTATCCAAATTTACCCCTAACTCAAACTTGTGTAACTACTTGCAAGTTCAATCACCCGTGGTTGATGTCATTGTTTTTTGACCTTGCATACTCCTTTCTAATAACTAAATGGTCTCTAATTTTCATGACTTACCTAAGCTCAGCTCAACTTGCCTTTCTCAAAATTTCCAGCCTCCTTAGTATTCTGACTGCCACTTTTCCAAAGTTTTTACAGATTTGTGTTAAAATTATCTACTTATTTCCATGAGTATTCAGTTACTGTCAGACCTTTAGTGGCAGATATGTAATGTGCTATTACCTCTGTGTGTAACATGACCATTGTGGAATATAGAGTTTTGTGGTAAGTTACAGAATGTATAATCCTGTAGTCATGGTAACAGAATAAATAAAATAAAACAGTGATAGCTAGGTCTAAGAAAATGGGTCTTGAAAAAGCAATCGAGGAAGAGTAATCAAAGATCTTCATCTGGAGTTCTACCTACCATTTTCCTGCCTCCCAGTCCACATAGTCTTGGGAAAGGCAAGAGAAGAGTATATAGGAATTGAAGGTTTACTGCTGGTGGGGTGTCATAATGCATGTCCATTAGTTCATTGCCCATGATGGGATGAGAATGTAGGACAATATATGTTTCTCTGTTTTTAAGCTGTCCATATTTTAGTAAGCAACCTCTCATCCATATTCCTATATTTAATCCCAATCAATTCACTGGTTCATAAAGTTGATCTTGGATAAAATAATTTCTTTTACCTGTCATTGTTACTCCATCTTGGCCATGAGATGTCTGTTCACTTCTCAGGGAAAGTAATGGAACAGTAAGGATCATATCCAATTTGTTTTGTATCCTTTACTTACCTTTAGTCAAAATAAAGTGTTAGGAGTTGAATATTGCCTCCCAAAACATAACAACCAATGTCTCATAATGTAACCAGGATTCCAGAGTGACGTAATGAGACCCTGTGTTATAAACAAAATAGAAAAAGAAAAGGAAGCAAGCAAGCAAAGATGGAAGGAAGGAAAAGGAAGAAGGAGAGGAAAGGGAAAAGGAAAAAGAAAAACAACAATTTGGAAACTGTAATATGAATCTTAAATGGTCTTATTAATTGGAAACCTGGAACCAGATATTGGGTGAAAACCCGAGAGATCAGAGGACTAGAACAAGCCACAGCTAACCTCACCTCACCAACTCCTCAGCCTCCAGAGAGAGCTACTTCCTGTATACTCATCCCTATATCCTTTCTGTGCCCTGCCATCTTACTTCTTGTCTCCACCCAGCTCTATCACTTCCTCTTTCTGCCCAGCTCTATCACTTCCTGTCTGTCTGTACAGAACTCCAGACCACTATGGTTAACTAGTGCTGGGAATTAAAGGCATGTGCCACCATGCCTGGCTCTGTTCCCAATGTGACCTTGAACTCACAGAGATCCGAATGAATCTCTGCCTCCTGAATGCTAGGATTAAGGGCATGTGCTACCACTGCCTGACCTCTATGTTTGATATGGTGCCTGGCTTTTCCTCTGATCTCCATGCAAGCTTTATTTATTAGAGAGCAAATAAAATATCACCACAGGAAACAGATGTATGGTGGGAAGACAACAACAGAAGAATCAGAAAGAATAAATGTAACAGTGAAGACAGGCATTGGTGTCATACACCTGCACATGAGGAGTGCCACAAGTGTCTGACAAACCACCTAAAGCTAGAAGAGCTGGGACCATTGCCCTCCAGTTTTCAGAAAGAGAGTGATTCTATTGGCACCTTGACTTTACTTCCATCTGGAAGTAAAAAAAAAATTCGGTTACTTTAAGCAACGTCACTCATGGTACCTTGTGGTGACATGGAAGGATTACAGTGTCACAGAATAGAGACTGGCAGACCTTTCACAGATGAACCAAGTACTCAGGAGTACCGAAGGTTTAAACATTCTGCTTCCACAATGTAAACAGACAATGATATTCTATGCTGGTGAAATTCAGGTAACAATGAGAAGGATGATGATGATGATGATGATGATGATGATGATGATATATTTTTTCCTGTGTTGTTGCGGCTCCTGAGTATATATCCACAAAACACTTAAAAACAGATTATTAAGAATACAAAAATGTTATTCACCATCATTACTATTATTATGCAACATAGTTTGGGGGTAAACACGTATGTACTTTGTCTATTTTGGCATGGGTCCCAAGAGCCCAGCTGGCAGATGAGGTGGAGATAAAGTAGGGAACAATGGAAGGAGGGCCATTCTGATTAAGGTTTCATTGGTCATGGAGAAAGGAGAGTCACCTCTGGTACGCTGCCTTATCACAGACAGTCTGTCCACTCCTATTTTGCACCATGATGAATAAAGCATAATTCATTTTATGCTATAACAACGAACACAGTGATTTCCAGCTAAATCACAGGCAAAACACAGCTGTAGGAATTAGTGGCCGTTAAAGCAAGCCCTGTACACCAAGGCATTTGCACTTTGCTGACGGATACTGCTATTTTATTTTTGGAAATTTGCCTGCAGCTATCCTGGCTCTGGGTTTTTGACAGCCGTCATATATTGCTATTGCCGAAGAAAATTTAACTTTAAAAAAATCAAGTAGCCTGAGGGTTTGGAATCATACTTAAAGTTTTAATAAGTTGTCAAAAAATACTTTTCAGTATTTGTAACTGGATTAAACTCTGGATTTATATTTATACTATCCAATGCCCAGTGCCATTAACAATTTGTTATACCAAAACAGTTCATAGGCTTGCTATCAGGTCTATGTTATGAGAAGAAGGAGACATGACCTGATTCCTGTCTGTTTTCTTTAGTCTAGAAAGACCTGTAATATCTTGAATATATATTGCATAGAACTATATTGAAATATGTGAATTTTTTGTTGCTTTCAATTTGACCGTGCAAATGAATTTCTCAGAATAAACTTTTTAAAAAGCTAACAATTACTTATAAGTCACTGAAAAATCCAACATCGAAGAAGGACGGGAAAAAGAGCAGTGGATAAGGAGTGTGAGAAAGAGAGAGGTTAAAAGGGAAAGAGGAAGAGAGAAAAAGGGGAAAGAGAAGTAAGGAAGGAGGGAGAGAAGGAGAGAAGGAGAAAGTGAGGAGGGAAGAGGGCAAGAGAGGGTATCCTCTTGTTAAGACAAGAGCGATAGGGCTAGTGAGAAGGCTCAGTGGCTAAGAGTGTGTAAGGTTCTTGCAGAAGACTCCAGTTTGTTTCCTAGAAACTGTGTTGTAAGGTTCACAGCTGACTGTAACTTCATCCACAGGGAAGCCAGTGCCTCTGTCTTCTGGCCTCTGGGGACACTGGCATTCACATGCATATACCCACATACATACACACATAGGAAGATACATAATTATAATAAAATCATCTTAAAAGCTTATTGGAGTGGTGGCATCAGTGACTAAATTAACAAAAAGAGGCTTTCAGAACTGATTTTTGATCATTGTCATCTGATCAAATTTGTTACTAATGAAATGCAGATTATTTGTTTGATTCAGACATGTACTTTGTCTGGGCGCCTGGTGGTCTGGTGTAGAATGAGAGACAACGGCTATGGTGGATTAGGTGTACAGACAGTAGACGCTGTCCTCCTAGAATGTTTGCAGATTGCATTATAGTAATAGAGACAAGACATCTAATCAGCAGAGCTTATTTTTAAGTCTGTATCTTTCTCTTGTGAACGTTCATCCTTTCCCCAAGATGTTTATTCTGCCTGAATGTAAATTTCTTCACATAAAAAACACCCAATAACTATGAAAAATACTGAGAAAAATAATACCTGATGTGATTCACTGCTGGGGAATTTAGCTAAGAAAATGTCTGAGGAGCATCTCCTGGAATTGTTTTGACTGGATAACCACTTTTTCTTTTCTTATTACTCATACTTGGAAACTAGAACCAACAGAGGGGCTGTAGTAGACACTGAGGACTTAAACACTTTAGGCAGACAAATAAATAGGACAAATGTCTATCCCTCGGAAAGCAGTTCCTTGTGGGTGGCTGTGATGAAAAATACCTGAGCAAAACAACTTCAAAGAAGAACTGGTTACTTTAAGTCGTGGTTTGAGTGGTCTTAGTTCTTGTGACAGAGAAGGCATGGAGAAGCAGCCTAGTTCATGACTTTGAGAGCAGGAGGCAGAGACAGGAATGAAAAGTGGGTCTAACCTTCACAGATCCACCCGGAGTGACCTAGTTCTGCCAGAGAGCCTTCATCATCTAAAGGTTTCAAACCTTGCAACATAGCACCTTCAGCTGGGGTACAAACATTCGAAACATGAGCTTATAAGAGACATTTCAAATTCACACCGCAGTAGTTATAGTATTATAGCACAAATCCTTATTGGTCTTAATAATAAAAACCCAGAGCCAGATATCAAGGTAAATATTGAAAGATCAGTAAAGGAGCCAGCCACTAGAGAGACTTCTTGATGGCTGGATTTTTTTAAAAAAGATTTATTTATTTATTTATTTATTTATTATGTATACCATGTTCTGCCTGCATGTACACTTGCAAGGCAGAAGAGGGCACCAGATCTCATTATTGATGGTTATGAGCCACCATGTGGTTGCTGGGAATTGAACTCAGGATCTCTGGAAGAACAGCTAGTGGTCTTAAACTCTGAGCCATCAGACTTCTTAACTCTACCGAATCCTCAGACAGAAATGGCCAAGCTCCTGTCTCCACCCCTCCTTATCACTTTCTGTTTCCTCCTCCCAAGTGCTAGGATTAAACATGTGTGCCACCACTGCCTGGCCTCTAGTGGCTAGCTCCGCACTCTGATCTCCAGACAGGCTTTATTTGTGAAAGCACAGACAAAAGATCATCACAACAGTGTATCATAGTTAGCCTTGACACAGTTTGCTGGGAAACAGAAAGAAGATACAGAAGTTGGCTGTGTAGGCTTAAAGCTTTGAAATTTATTCTTGAAGATCTTTAAAACTTCACAAAAATGCAGAAATAATTTTGTACATCTGTACTGTTGAAACGCCAAATGCATGTTCAACAAATGAGAATTTGAGGAGATTCCTCAAAGATGTCAATGGTTTTCTGGAGAGAAATAGACAATTTAGATATAGAGTAAGAGATGGGTAGATATATAAATTAAAATACATAATTAATATGCTCTACATAGCACAGATAACTTTAATCCTAAATATGTAAACATTTTATATCTATTTCATCACTAGGTCATGTTGTAAGCATCTAAACTATTCCATAAAAGGAAAACACTAAATTATTTGAAAATGATGTTTAAGAAGTCTTAAAAACTGTGATGTCAATTTGGCACAATCTACAATCCTCCTGGGAAAAGAGTCTCAATGAGAAACTAACTAGAATTATCTAGGTTAGTCTGTGGGCATATCTGTGGGGATTTTCCTGCTTATGTTAATTGGTGGGGGAAGACACAGCCCACTGAGAGTAGAACCATCCCCTGAGCTTAGATCCTAGACTCTGTAAGAGTGGGGAACATAAGGTGAGCCATAAGCATACACACATTCTTTACTTTCTACTCTTGACTGTGGATGTGAGTAGCTCTATGATCTTGTTACCTAGATGTCTGTGCTTTGATTAACTACAGCCAGTAACTGTGAGCTTACATAATCCCTTTCTGAGTTAAATTGCTTTTTGTCAGGTACTTCATCACAACAACAGAAACTAAACTAGTACATAGTAGCCTGTGTCCCCCCAGAACGTGTGGATTGAATGAGGAGTAGGGAAAGAATGGAACTTTCAGTCCCATTGCAAAAGACTCAACGACAATAGGTAGAATGGAAGAATTGGAAAAGAAACTAATGACATCCCAAACACCTTAGAGACTTAGGATAGATATAAAGAGTTTAGATGGTTTTCATCACAGCAATATGAAATAAAATCTGTGAATGGTAAGGGATGATGATAAAATATGCAGTATGTTGATACTTTCCAAACCAACTGCTAGCTACATGGGAGTTTACTATTATCGTCATTTGTGTGTGCTTAGATTTTCATCACAATTTAAAAGTAGAAAAAATGATTGATACCTCTCTTGATTGTAACTCTTATATTACTTTGAGTAACTAATTAATGTAAGTAATGTTTTCTCTGTCAAGAAATTTGTGCACATTCTAAAATATGTATATACATTTACAAACTTTCTTGCCTTGACCTACTCCCATTCTCTAACCCTAAAGTTCCCTTATGTGTCTCCTGAGCTCAATAGATTCTTTGTGTGTGCATAAAAAAATCTCTAGATAAAGGCTTCTGGAGAGCTTAGCCTAGGACTTGTCATGTTCAAGGGCAATGAGTGGTTCTCATGCCTCAGAACTTGTGCCTCCTGTTCTGTGTCACACTGCAGGCTGACAGTGCTTCTCTCATCCATGCTCTGTTTTATCAAGAGCTGGGTGCCAATCTTAGTTCAAAGAGAAGACATGGTTTGTGATGCTAGGCTGCATGGCCACAAGATTATGACAGCAGAGTCAATTTCTAAACTGTGGTAAAAAGTGATCAACATGTCACTCCCCAGCCAGTTGGCATCACACACAACCAAACCGATTACCAATCATGAAGAGAAACTTATCATGAAATGAGAAAAGAAAGTACTGGTTAAAAAAAATGTGAAGTTTCAAAGACTCAAAAGCTCTCAACTGTATTAGTTTCAGGACTTTAAGAGGCTTACTTATCCTTTGGCAGGATGATTTGAATGAGGCATGTTCCCTACAGGCTTATGTTTTGAAGATATGGCTCCCTCCCCTACAAGAAAGTGGTGCTAATTTGGGAGATGTTTGTAGTGGAGGGAGGAGTCACTGGGGATGTGCCTTTAAAAGTCCCTAGTTTCACCCCCCCCCCCCCCAGCCTCCACCACTTTCTTGCCTCCATGCTTTTCTGCCTACCACTCTGGCCAAAACTCAGCAGGACTAAGAACCATAGACTGAGAAACCTCAGGAAAGAGAGACAAAGCAAGTGATTCCTCCTGTATGGTATTCTGAAAGATGTCCTGGTGATCCATGGAAGGCTAACAAGTGGCACTTCAGCCCTTTTTTCTTAGTTTACTTGACTGTTATCCAGTTCTGAACTGTTGAAAAGATTCTCAAAGATGAGGAAAGGAATGTGTTCTCTCCAACTAACAGTGACACGATCTTTTTTCCAGCTGAAACTTGAACAGATTGGTGTGTTACACCGGAAAACTCAGTGTTTCACCGGAATAAACAGGACAAGCACATGGAAAATAGTGTATTGGGCATGTTTAATACGTTTATTGAATGGCATTGACTGCTCGGATCTTACTTCTCTGAGGATCCTTCTTGTCTGTACTTATTGGGCTTATTTTTTTCTTCTCTTTAGCGTATGTAGTGGTTTGAATAAGAGTAGCCCCAGAGGCTCATATATTTGAATGCTCAGTCACCAGAGAGTAGCACTATTTGAAAGACTTAGAAGGATTAGGAGGTGGGGTGTTGTTGGAGGAGGTATGGTCTTATTGGAGGAAACGTGTCACTAGGAGTGCGCTTTGACTTTTCAAAAAGTCCAAAACAGGCCCAATATTTTTTCTCTCTCAGCCTATGGATCAGAATGTAGCTTTCAGCTACTGCCCCAATGCCATGTGTACTACAAATGCTCCCTGGAATGAAACCATAAACAAGCCCCTAATTAAATTAAAAGATGCCTTAGTCACGGAGTCCCTTCACAGCAATAGAACAGTGACTAAGATAAAATATCTCCTAGTCAGCTTCCAGGCTACCTGCCATCTTTGTACACTACAAACAAAGCCTCAGTTTCCTGCCTAATTTTATGGCTTTTATACCTGCCTATTCACTAATAACTCCCCCATTTTCATAATTTATAACCATGTTATCCTCTACTTGTCAGATTTTTAATGAAGATGATAGAAAAGTCACTGTTTCCAGAATGGAACTTCTCGTCCTTGCCAACCTTATGTCTACTGTTACCACTTGATTTTCCAATTCCCTCGAGGTTGTCCCTAGCCAGTGGATGTAGATTTTCTTTCACCAGCAAATTTAAATATAATGACTCCTGTTGGCTTATTCTCCTGATAATTACTGTATCATATTTTCTTCTTTCTTTTCCCTCACTGCTTCCCCCTCCTCATTTCAGAATAACATAATCTCTTCACTAGACTTCTTGAATACCTTGCTGTCTGGTTTCTCTAATCAGTTCTACTCTTTTTTCTACTGTCAACATCTCTCAACATGGGGCTTGACTGCAATCTGAGGTTGAATTCATCTGCTTGAAAGAAAATATGAGTCACAGTGGTCCCCACAATCCCTCTGTTCACCAACTGCTCCTGCTTGGCTCATAGTTTATGCTTGAGAAAAACTAAAAACAACATGAAAAAATTTCCCTATCCCCTTGCCTTTGATTTTGATCCTCTGAGTGAGAGCAATGTTCCCTTTTCCTTGTTTTTCTCACATAGTATCCCATACTCAGCCCATGAGATTCCTCCTAAATCCTTCAGCAAACTTCCCTTTCATTGGTTGAAATATGGTTCATTTTTCCCCATGACTCAGCATGTCTGGATCATAACACTTGACTTTTTTCTGCCTTCCCAGTTGGACAGAAAATCCTGGGAGAGAGCATTTCATCTCATTTGCATTTTGGGTTCTGATTATGTGGCACAAGTGAAGAATCCAGTGTTTATTATACAAACTCAAACTAAACATGGTCTCTGTAATCATAATTGTAAGTGAAACATAGTCCCTGTAATCATGGAATATTTTAAAAATTGCAACAGCAGGTCAAGACTTTAGGAAAAATATGAAGTAGTAAGATGTTTCCTAAATCTACTGCATACACAACTCTTATTGTGTCTGAAGTCAGTGCTTCCCCCACCCCCCGGAATAATACTTTTTAATCAACACCAGACAGCCAAAACCATAGTAAAGATGGCAGAAGTCAGATGTCAAAGGCCTTTTGGTGCCAAAATATTTTCCTCAGATGACCTCAAAAGTAGCACTTTCAAATGATTTTGAAATTTTACCAATTAAAGATCACCTTTATCAAATGCAGGGATGGCATACTTTATTTAATTATAATTAGCTGGGCACCAGATTGCTTCCCTCATATTAGTCTTGAGATGACACTAGTTATTTGACATGAAGATAGTCAGGAAACTGTGGCACGCTATTTTCCATCCAGAGAATGGAGAAGGGCAGTATGGCAGTAGCTGTGGTACTAGGTGAAGTGAGGCTGTACTGCTCTGACAGATGCACTCTCTTGGCCACAGCTGCTTTCTCCACTGGCCTTTCAGGATGATTCCTGTCACAGGCTTTGCAGTTTGTGTTCTCACTGTGACTGCAGTCAGGAGCTATGTCTAGACTTGGGGAGACGATCAAGATGGGAGGAGCATCACATATGCTACTGAAACACAACAGAGCAGCAGTGAATGGATGCAAAAACAAGCTCTGGATTATTACCCACTTAAATGCTTGTATGCTGGCTCCAAAGATGCTGAATATTCAAATCAAAATTATAAATGATAAAATTTCTTAAACTTAATGTCTGGACACAGAAATTATGAAGAATAAACTCCCGTAAGATCTGTATTGAATTAACAAGAATACATAAGCCTTTTTTCCCTCTTGGCAGACATATAAAACTAAGAATAGAGGGTTTCCCCACTTGAAAGATCTCTCATAATTTAATGTGTAGGATGGGGCACATTTTACTGACAACTTATTGAAAGGATTGAGTAATGGAGGCGATTGAATCCCTGTTTGATTTTGAACTTACCCTGCCTGCCCTGTTCCCCTTTCCATCTCTCCCTTTTCATAAATTTTGTCAACACGTGTGCACACACACACACACACACACACATACACGAGAGAGAGAGAGAGAGAGAGAGAGAGAGAGAGAGAGAGAGAGAGAGAAGAGGAGAGGAGAGGAGAGGAGAGGAGAGGAGAGGAGAGGAGAGGAGAGGAGAGGAGAGGAGAGGAGAAAGGGGGAGATTACCAGTCAAAATATTTCATCAGCAATTAATCAAGATAGACAGTGTCTATGTACGGACATATCTCATGACCAAGAGTAATTGAAATTACTCTAATATAAGTAGCAGCTTTCAAGTCTCACAGGCTCATGGATAGGGAACAAAACTGAAAAATCAAAAGTTAAAAACATCTCACTGTATTATACTCATTTGTTTTCCTGGGCATCATTTCAACTGTGTGTGTGTGTGTGTGTGTGTGTGTGTGTGTGTGTGTGTGTGTGTGTGTAATTGGCAGACCTATGTATTAGAAACAGAGTCAATTTTGAGAAGTATTGCTAAGGAAACCATAGGATGGAGTTAGAAAACAAATGTCATAACTTGGAGGAACAAGTCAAAGACACCAAGTGGCAAGAATTGATTTTAGCGTCTAGCACTGTGAGCATAATAAAGCCATTTAAACTCTTAGTCTGTTTTCTTACTCTTCATAGTTCGATATAATAAAAATGTATTAAGTTCAACAATCTTCATAATATGTAAGTTGGACTAACTAAGTTTAAAGGACCATTTGAGTTTATGATTATTCAACTAGCTATTAAGTAAAGCCTATTATGACTAGGTGAATCATAGAGATTTAGTCTTGCCCTGTAGTCCACAGACTGATTTACATTTATCAAGGGTATTCCTCATAGGTGAGGTAGAAGTCAAATGAATAGGGCTGCTCTCATTTTCCATATACTTACCATAAAGCATAATCACAGTTTTAGAACATAGATTTATGATGTAGAATAAGACAGATAATATTATATGCTACTGGATTGATGAATTATACTGGAGAAGATACTGAAATGGTACTAACTCACTTCTATTTTTTAATATTTTTAATATATTATTTTAATTGAGAATGTTGATTACTGAAAATATTCTCAGATATTACTATGTATAAAGTAGGAAAAATTACCCTACTTAAAGTTTTTAATTTATTCTAAAATATTTTATTGATATGGAAGAGAGACTTTAATTTTTTCTTAATCTCTCCCTCCCAAAGAAATAAATGGAAAAAACAAAGCACTGAGTCACAAAACTTATATGTCTACCTACTTAGCTATTGCAGTGGTAACAGTTTTAACTGTGTCATGATTCAGGTGACAGTTTTTAATAGTAATGATGAAAATAACTCAAGATAATAAAACTGGATTCTTGATGACTCCTGAGAATAGGAAAGACCATTGTTTTAGTTAGATAATCTCAATTGCTTTTCTCCTATATACTCCATAGCTACAGCATGCATAATTAATATTATTTTCTGGGGACATGAGGTGTGGATTAAAGTTCTAAACTATTTTGTTTTTCCTTCTTATCATTGTATTCATTTGTTTTGTTTTTCTGATGTTTATGAAGTTTTGGAGATCAGTATTCCCTTTGCTTTTCACTTCTACTCACTGGACAAGCTTTCTAGATCAGTTCCCTGGTTATATCTTAGGAGCTCAGGTGTTGTCTAGGTGTCCTGACTGGAGGCCCACTTAGACCCACAGATTGATGGAAGGGGGTGTGCATCCTTTAGCAATATCTGCTATTCTCTTATATACATTTCAGGTCTGTCTTCTCCAGATTTCTGGAGAGGGTTAGGACAGGAAAATTGCGTTTGATGGTGGAGCACATCTAGGTAAAAGCTTTGAAGTTCCCTCCTAGACAAGAGCAGTTATTCCTTTGCCCTCTCTGAGTTGGGAGAAATTTGGAGTACTCTTCTCTTCTCTGAGAAAATGTCTTCAAAACATGCTTTATTCCCCAGCACCATACTCTGCTCTATCCATGTACAGAATGAGTCTCATGGCTGTCAATCATGTTCTTATCACTTCCACCAAACAAATTTCTTCCAAATTGGTGCTAGCATTGGTTGCCTTTAAGACCTGCTCTACCAGAAACTTTTCAATGAGACATTCTCTCACATAAATTTCACTAAATGATTCTACTCTTTACTTACTGTAGCTAAAGTTTTCCTGTGTCCTGCCTGGTCCACAGCCACTCAGACCCTAGTGAACACACAGAGGCTTATATTAATTAAAACTGCTCGGCCATTAGCTCAAGCTTACTACTGACTAGCTTTTACACTTAAACTCAGCCAATTTCTGTTAGTCTATACATTGCCATGTGTTCCATGGCTTTATCTGTGTGCCATTACATGCTGTTCCCTGGACAACAGACTGGCATCTCCTGACTCAGCCTTTCTCTTCCCAGAATTCTCCTTGTCTGCTTATCCCACCTATACTTCCTGCCTGGGTACTGGCCAATCAGTGTTTAATTAAACCAGTGTACAAAAGCATTATTCCACAGCACCTCAAATAGACCTCAATGTGTTTATTGACTATTCTCTAATTTCTGACTATATTTTTGAAACATTATTATATTTGTTACTATCTTATTTAATACTGAGAATGAATTATAATTAAGTAAAACTAAAACAATTGGAGGTGAAAATAACATAGCTATCACCTCTCTTGTAATTTGATGATTCCATTTAGATTTCTTTCATATATGTCTATATTTTGAGAAACATCTATAGTAATTGATTTCCATATGATTTCTCAAATAGCCCATAGTGTTAGTTGTCCTTCCTCACTTTTCCTCCTTTATTCTTCCTTCCCTCCCCCTCTCTGTTTAATCCTCCCATTCTTGTTTCCTTATGGTCTCTCCTCAATTATATACGCTATTTACCCTGCCTTGGAAGATCCTCCCCTCCTCTCTGTTACTTACACTATATCTAACCTCTGTGATTATATGGGTTGTAGTATGCCTATCAAAGACTTAAAATGCACTAGCAGCATTACAAGTACTCAGTTATTGTAATCAATTTCTAGAGATTCTAGAGACTACCATGGTAGAGAAATAATTGACCTTCTTGTGAAAACTCTACACAGAGTAGAACTCATTTGAGAAAGATGCCACAGTTAAACCTTTCTGCATGAAAACAGAAGGAAGCAGGATATTTAAAATCTTTCTAGAAAGAGCACTATGAAGTGAGATTCAGAGTTTGATCCATTATAAATGATCAGATGCTTTCTTGGGAATAATGAAGATATTGTTTGTTTATTGACAGGTAATGTGTTGCAGAACTGCCTTTTATGAATAACAATGAAATTGTATACTCACAAGATTAGATCCAATAACTAAAAGAGAATCTTAAAAGAGATCGTCTGAGTATTCCACAGGCTATAAACTGAAGTTCTTGTTGAGTGTTTACTCTCTGAAGAAAATACAGTGAATTTACAAGTGCAAGGAATTGTCAGTTTTTCTCTATATTTCCTCAAAGTACTAGGGAATTAGATGGTTTAAAAATCATTTGTTACCATAAAGAAATCTGTAGACATTCATGTCAGATGTCACTTGGAAAATTATAATTTCACTTTTAAAAATCTATACTTACTCTTTACTTTGAAAAATTGGCTTCTTTTGTTTCCAAAGACCATAAAAGATTGGTATAAAATTTAGTAATGTATATTTACACACACACACACACACACACACACACTTTCTGTCTGTTTTCTACAATAAAGCTCAAGGGGTAGAGCTAATTTTTTTCTTCAAAATAATGCAAATAACTATGCTCATTCATAACAGAGAAATGCTATTTTGAAAAGTTTGACATAATATCTACATCCCTCAAGGAAACTAAGGAGAGAGTAAGAGGAAAGGGCAAAGGCAGCCACGATAAGCCATGCTAGTGTCTGGTTCCCTCAGCAAGGCATCCTGTTTTCATCACATGGCTGAAAAACAGTGGAAGAGAAAAACAACCCGTGATCAGTGCTCCCCACTTGTTTATTGTCTTACACTCACCTACTATGACTCTGAAACCAAATTTGGGATTTTATTAGTGACAACTGTGAGACAAATGCCAATCTGGATAAAGGTCACTGGAAATTTTCATGTTGAGGCAGGAAAACATTGTAAGATCTCAGTCACACATAGCAGTATGTTTACTATGTATGAGCTCCCTATCAATTCCATCAATTAATAGTTCCCCGTTATTACAAAAGTCAGAGGACCATCTATGTGAAAAAGTAATAGAAATGTAATGCTCACAAAAATGAAGATTTCTTTCAAAACAAAAGAAAATTGGCTTTTAATGGACTCGATGGTATCTAGGATTGTTGTATGCCTTAATCATTCGGTCACATACAGGGCTCCTGGCAAAATGTCTACAGGGATTTCTGTCATCTGAATTCACACCCACTCAGTGCTCTTATCTCTGGGTCTCCATGTGCATTCCTAGAGCATTTATCAGCTTAGTATCTATGGGATGTCACTCCACACAAGCATGTGGGCAGTGATTAGAAATAAAGCGCCTTCATCCTCCACATCACACTATCCTCCCAATTCAGCATCCATGCTGAGGCATAAGGAAGAACAACCTCTCTAAGTTTTGGTATCTTTACAAATAATACCTGAGGTGAAATTCTAAATTCCTCTCTTTATAGTATGTTTTTAAACTATACTACACTATATAATAACCAACCCATGTTCTCTATGTTTTTGTTAGGAGTTGTAAAAAAATTGCAAAAAATTTATCAATCCTATGCCTGGATGCTTGTTTAATTTGCTGTCAAACATCTGAGTATTTATATATATTGAGAAGACAGTATTCTTATATGAGTTGTGAAGAAACACTATTTATTTGGGGCATGATCCTTTGAAGTGTCTTCTCAGAACTGGTAATGTAGTTAAGACTTCAGCAGAAAGGAACATTATTTTAACTTCTGTTGATTTAAACACTGGCTACTCTAATGACAGCTATGGACCTGGTTGGCTAATTTAGAATGTCTCTATACTTCCCCTTCTACTACAGCCTAAAGCTTACCAGTGAACTGAAAATATCCACATGTCCCATAGATCCACTGGGAATGAACAGAAGGACTTGCTCCCTCCCCCGATTTCCTGTTTTCAAGTTCCAGGGCCAGCTATGCGGGTGTGAGAAAACACAGAAGCAGTGTCAAGAAAACCATTTCCTCCAGGGACGTCACAGCCCAGCTCTCTCCAAATGCTTTAGAAAGAAAAAATAAATATGCATTAAACACCAATTTTCAACAAATCCAGAGATTTGTGGAACCCTCATCCACCTCTTGATATTGTTGTAGATATGAACAAACACGGATGAGTTAGTGGATTAAGGAAAAAGCCAATGTTTAAAGTCCCTGGAGGTGTCTAACAGTAGAACTTGGAAGCATAAGAGCAGACCAGGTTTCACAGAGATTATTAACTCTGAGTTGTGTTTCAGGGTGTATCACATGTTGTCTGCTTTATACCAAAACAGAAGGAAATAGAGGAGAAACAGGCAGAATTAATAAGAGCTGTAATAAATCAAATTTAGGAATATTTATTAAATATCTCTGTGTCTCCAGTGTTAAACTATTAGGTAAGTGATGTATAAAAAATATAAATCAAAAGGACTGAGAAATTAAATGAATTGGGACATAAGTCACTGGCACAAGAAATAAGTGATAATAGAAAATCTAAATACTATTTTAGAATTGAAATCAGAAGAAGCCCATAGAAGATGTAAATAGAAACAACCAGACACATGAAAAGTAGGTTATTTAATTTTTTTCTTTTGATTCCTTGAGACAGGATTTTATTGTGTAGCCTGGGATAGGCTTAAATTCAAGAATCTCCTTCCTCAGCTTCAGTACTAGGATTAAAGGGTTGCACCACCAACCCCTCTGTGTGTGGTGTGTGTGTGTGTGTGTGTGTGTGTGTGTGTGTGTGTGTGTGTGTATAGTGAAATATATATTCTGAAAAGGGAATTGATGTGAAAATTTTGTTGTTAAAATATCATATTGAGTTTCAAGGTACAAATATTGATTTTTTTTTCAGATATCCAGCTTTAACTAAATACTCTAAAATGTTCCCAGGTAGGGACTATATTTACACTGGAGACAAAGGACAAAGAGAGCTGATGATGCTCATGTGATATAGCTGTCAGTAAACTACAGAATGAAAATTCATAGTAGTTTGCTCTCTGACCTGTAGCACAGGATGGCCCCTAACTCGTGGAAATGGTCTAATATGACATGATATATTTTTTCTCTCTTACTTCCTTTATGTAATCGGAATGGCATTGTGGGATAGCAATTTCCTAATGGTGTGGAATCCAGTCCCTGGTGACTGTTATACTGTACCTTTGACTATTTCTCTTATTTTGTCATGATGTACAACAAAGAGTTTAAAGAAGTAATAATAATTATGACACAGAAACAGAACTAAAATAATGAAGCAAAGACTGAAAAAAACTCAGGTTCAATGAGTTTAAACCTAGGAAAAGAAAAAGGGAAATGGCAAATCTCTCATCTGGAAGAAAGGAAGATCCAAAACAGGTTGTTGGTGAAGCGCTGATTGAAAAGAACAATCAGGATGTTAAGTTTACTGAAGGACACGTTAAGACAAACTGATGGAGATTCCATAGCAATACAGATGGTCAGTCATGTAAAGAGAAAGTGACATGACAACAAGACCAAACAAGATCAATGAGGCTTAGCTGAAGAGTGGCAAAAAGGGCAACTTGGTGAAAACATTTTTCAAAATGTCTGTGCTTATTTAGGTACGTGACCAGTCAATTTTCAATGTTAGGGCTCTTTCTCTTCTGTAGCCCTAAAGGGTAAAAAATAGGAACAGTTACCAGACCACAAAAATTGTGTCTGAAGACATCCTTCAGGCAGGGCTATGTCATTGGCTGAAGAGACAAGGGTCTCTGAGGCCCTGCAGGAAGCAACTAGATAACCCTTTTTTCACTTAGGCCCTTCTTTCTCTGTTGTCCCTGGGAATGCTGTGCTCCACAGGGTAGTCAGTGTTGAGATCCTTGCAGCTCAGCTCCTGCAGCGGAGGGCAGTCACATGGTGAAAAGCTGATCTATGAGTGCAAAGGGAGAAAACTAATGCACAGGATACAGGATGGTTATGAAATTAACAATAATCCAGCACAAGATGCTGTTTTCAGAAAAGAATTTGGATTTTAAAAATAATAACTAATTTAGATATAATTCAGAAACACCTACTTAGGCACCAGGAAGATGGCTCGGGTAAAGTCCTTAAAGTGTTTGCTGTACAACTGTTCTGGGCATGAGGTCAGTCTCCCAGAAGTCATGGAGGGAAGAATCCTAATGTTGACCTCTGGCCTTCACACATACACACACACACACACACACACACACACACACACACACACACACACGGGATGGGGGAGAGGAATACCTATTAAAGTATAAGAGTCATGCATTCACCCACACAATCACCACTACACAAACTTAAGAAACTTGTTGCTACTCAAGCCAAATTCATGCTGATACCCAGTAATTCTCACACACTCCTTCTCCAGTTTTTCAAAATGCTGACCTACTTTCTTTTAGTATGGATTTGTTTATTCTAGAAACAATGGCCTTACGAAATCAGACAATGCATGGGAATTTTGTGCTTGCTTTTTATCTTAGCATGCCATATAAAGGTTCATCTTTGTTATAGCAGACATGAGCTCATACTTCTATCCTCTTTAAGACTGACTCATTTCCCACTGGATGAAAATAACATATTTGTCTCCCATTTCTCAGTAGATAGCATTTTTTTTTAATGATCACTTTTGATCATTTTCAATAAAGCCTTTATGGACACTTGTGTCAGAATTTTTATGTGTACGTATATTTTCTGTGTTCATGTGTTAGTAGCAGAGGTGCAAAATTTCTAATTTCATAAGACAATACAATATTCATCAATCTGGGGATGAATCAAGAGCTATGCAATTTTATGAGCTCACTGTTGGTATGCAGGACCTCTGATTTCCTCACATTAACTTTAGTTAATCCTAGTGAGAATGCTCCATTTCTAAGCTTTCTTCCTTTGTCTACTGAGAGTTCTGCTATGATTAGTTTAGATACAAAACTCTTTGAGAATTTATCTTATTTGGAATTCATTTAACTTCTCAATATCTTAACTTATCTGGGCAGATTAAGATTTTTCACCAAATTTTGGATGTGTTTCTTCTATGCGTCATCAAATACTCTCTTACCCTTTCTCTCTTTCCCTATTGGATGTTTGCAAGTATTGGTATTCTGGACGGTGCTTCCTCTAAAAGTCTTTTCATTTTACCTAATTATTTTTCTGTCACAAACAGAGAAATCCTGGTTAACAGGTTTAGCTCTACTGTACATGTTTCCTCTGCTGATTGATAACTACTATTGATATCTACTCTGTCATCATGCTTTCATTTAAGAATTTTTATTTTTATAATTCATATTTTCTTACTGATATTCACACTTGATGAGAAATTGTTTTTTACATTCATTTAAATATTTAGAAGATTATTTTTTGGTTCTTTGAACTTATTCATAATAGCTAATTTAAGATCTATCATACCAAATTTATTGCTAAATTTTATTAAGAATGGCTTCTACTGATACCTTCTCTTTCTTATGTGGAATCCTTCCTCCTTCCTTCTTTTCTTCTTCTTTTCCTTCTTTCTCTTTTTTTCTCCCTTCTCCTTCCCTTCTGTTCCTCCCTCCTTCCCTTTCTTCCTCTCTTGCCCTTCCTTTGCTCTCATTTGGTGTGTGTGTCTTAGAGTGTCTTCATTGAATCATAATTGTTTGAACTGAAGTACAGAGTGATGACTATGGAATTTGGCACATCTCCCTTCCCAAAGCTTGTAAATATTAAGAAAAGAAATAGCAAAACTGACTAAAGTGTGATCAAAGAATGATTGTAACAACCTCTAGAGAATATGGGAGTGACATTATTGTTTGGCTTAGAAGAAGCTAAGGTGTTTAGAAACAAACTAATAAATGAGACACTAGTGCTGACCACTTATCTGTGAAATTTTTCTATCATCTACACTCCATGCTTGTGAAGCTTGGTATCACAAATCTCACCAGCATTTTCAGGTACAGAAAGAAATAAGAGAAACTGACCCTGACGGGTGACAATCCAGCGATTTAGAAAGAAAAGCATGTTAAAGATTCCAAAACGTAAGTTCGTTAAAATATGATAAAAATTTTAAAATTTATAACCTAAGTCCAGAAATATGCACACTTTCTTTTTAAGTATCCAGGGAATAACTAAAATAACTGATTAGCTACCACCTCAACTTCGATGCATTGCTTACAGTAAACTTACTAGTGGGAGCTCTGTTTACAATAGACTTAGAGGAGTTGACATAGCTCAACTAATTTAGGACTATTTATAAATTTAAAATATCATAGTATGATATAATTATGGCAAAAAGTTGGAAAAAAATATTTCTGACTATTAGAGAAGAAAAGCAGTACATAGCATTGAGTTTGGAGCTCAGCCCCTTGTGTCATGCAGCTTAACACTGACTAGTATCCATGTGCTCCATTTTAGATTCTCCTTGACCCAATTCCAGGAAGATGCAGAGCTCTTGGATTCTCCCTCTAGGTACTGTTCCTGTTAGTATGCGGTAAGGACAAGGGAATTTTAAATCATAGAGACCCAGCAATAAACATGAAATACTGAAGAAGACAGAAAGTCAGCTTATCCTGGCTATGGGTGACTGTTTGTCACATTGGGATCTGATGTGTAGCTTAGAATTTCAGAGTTTGGGGAAAAGCTTTGAGGGGACTGAGTATCATTTCAGTGACTTTCTTTGTTCCTGTTCTGTCGTGATCCAACCAAGGGGGGAACTATTTATTCTTGCTCTCAGTTTTCATCCATCACAGTGGGAGTAAAGGAGTTCATGGGGGTGGGGTGGGGGTGGGAGAAGTTCCTCACACCTCAGCAGATCAGAAAGCAGAGAAACCAGACACTAGAAAAACATGACTTGGGTGTTTTTTGGGCCTGCCCCTGATGACCCATGTCTACCAGCTCAGTTCCTAGTACTAAGCCTTTCAAAATAGTGCTATCAGTTGGGGAGAAAGCATCTAAATGTAGGAGCCTGTGGGGGCCTTTCCTGCTCAAAATATCACAGATCTAATCAATGTATTAGCACTGTACTGAGATCACATCCATACATTATCATTTTCTCAATTCCAACTGAACATGATGTAATTATTGTTATTTTTGTTTGTAGACCTAAAGCAATCTCATTCAGTGATAACAATCCAGAAACATTTAGCCATGCCTGGATAGATGATGATTATCCTCTGTAAATCAACTTCAAGATCCCTGATTTCCTGTAATTGAAATTGTTACATGAAACTTAAGCTAAGAGTTTATTTTTATTTGACTTTCAGTTTTGCTTGAGGGAAACACACACACACACTAAAGTAAAACGAGTGGGTGGTGTTTGCAAACTTCTTAAGTAGTGATAGTCCCTTGAAAAGAAAAACAAAATGCACATGAATGCATACATAACACACACAAGACTTTCAGAAAGTACGGAAAAGGAATGAGCTTCGCCCCAGGGTCAAATTTAATTTACAAGGTAGAAATGGGACTGTGTGTTCCCAAGAAAGAACAGATCCTTCAAAGCTGCTATGTGCTCACCAGATAGAAGTCTTAAAAATCATCCTGGATGCTTTGCTTGAAAGTGTTTAACCCAACATCCATGGAGCTGCTGATTCGCAGAATGTCAAAGTCACTTCTGGGGACTGTGGAAAACAGTGATGGTAGCCAAGTCTGGGTGAATCTGAAGTTCCTGGTTTCACCAATGAAACCAGAGCCCTGGGGAGATGTGAATTGCTGTAGGATTTTTGAATAAACAAAACTGGGAAACATGAATTCAGGCTGATTACTAAGCAGACATTTGAGACTCAGTCAGGAGGTACCACACTCATAACAGAAAAGAATTTGTGTATGTGGTACGCCTGTGTGCATGTATGTGTGTGTGTGTGTGTGTGTGTGTGTGTGTGTAGAAATGTTTGCATCTGTAGCAGCACTCTTTGTATATGTATGTACACACATGCACATGAGTGTAAGTGGAGGCCTGAAGTTGTCTTTGAATGACTTCCTCCATCTCTTTGCATTGTAGTGATGCAGTGTCTCTCACTGGAAACAGAGCTTATGGATTTTAATCAGTTCTGCTATACAGCTGACTTCAGCCTCTCCCTGTCCCTGCCTCTGAGAGCTGGAAATGCAAGATGTCATCATGCTCATCTGGCAGTTAGGTAAGTCTGGGGATCCCTACTCCACTTCTCATATTTGTGCAGCACACATTTGCTCACTGATTCATTTCTATTTCCCCAAAAGAGAGGTTTTTTTAAAAAAAGATTTATTATTTTGTTTTTGCATATGTATGAGTGTGTTTGTGAGTGTGTGTGTGTGTGTGTGTGTGTGTGTGTGTGTGTGTGTGTGTGTTGTGCCTGGGTAAATGTGAAGGGGCACACACAGAGGACAGAAAAGGTCACTGGAGTCCTTAGAACTGGATTGGAGAACATTTGTAAGATTCCCAGTTTGTTATATGTATGCTGGGGTCTGAACTCTAGTCTTCATAATTGTGGAGCAACTGCTCCTAACCACTGAGCCATCTCTCCAGCCTCTCATGTAAAATCTTTAATATCATAAGCAGAAAGTTCACTAAGTAACTTATTCTGTGAAGTCTGGCCTTATTGGACTTGTTTCCATCTTCTTCTGGGCTGGGATCTTCCAATATTTATAGAAGTGTTAGAACTGGTCAGTGGTGTTATTTAAATGACCCTCCACCACAGACCCAGAGAAGCAAAGTAACAAGAAGGGTTCAAGGGATGGGGGGATGTGATGTGTGAAGTTCACCATGAAGGTGAGCATTCCTGGCCTACTCTTGCTGCTCCTGTCTCTTCCTATACATACTCTACTCAGTGCTGTTTCAAAAGATTTTCTTCAGCTTGATTTAAAAATCATTTGCTCGAGGCGCTCCCGAAGACCACTAACCAATAGAATATGGATTTGTCCTTTTTTCTTCTTTTAATTATGTACATGTAACAGATAAAAATGATGTAAACAGCCCACATGGTATTCATGGATCTGATTTTTTTGGCAGCCGGTGGGTAAATCCTCATAAAGTAGTATATTTATGGTTGTCAGTAGACAGAAGTTATATATACTCCAAGGAATACAAGACAGAAAAGCAAAACAACTCTTCTAAGATCAGCATGTTGAATAGCAGATAAAGACAAAAAGCTTTTTAGCTGGATATCCTTCTGCACACCTGAAATCCTAATGCTTGGGATGC
Source organism: Peromyscus eremicus (assembly GCF_949786415.1). NCBI lineage: Eukaryota > Metazoa > Chordata > Mammalia > Rodentia > Cricetidae > Peromyscus > Peromyscus eremicus. The sequence goes on from NC_081420.1 coordinate 36,399,190, forward strand.
AGGGTGATTGAAAATTCAAGGCCACCCAGGGCTACATAGTGACAGTCTGTCTAAAAGCATTACAAATATATGGTGTGATTCACATATTATATATATGTAAAGGCTTTTGTATTTGGGCACTGTTTTCCTTTAATGCCTTTTATAGTTCTGCAACATTTGGTGGAGTCTGGATTGCTGAAAAAGCAAGTCTAAACTGTGTTTTCTCAAGGTCTACTCAACATAGCACTGTATGCTTCATAAAAAGTGTGAGAAAAGTATTCTCTGAAGGAAGTAGGTATTTCATAGATATCAGTTCCAGGAATGAACAATCAGTCATTCATACACTGTGTTGTGCTTTTTGTACTTGTGTCTTGTATAGTTTAATATGATTTACAAAAAACTGCTACTTATATTCCATATTGGAAATGAAGACTGGATTTATGTCATGTGAAATAATTAGTCAAAACTAAATCTACCAGTACACTTTAATTTCTCCTCATGTGATAGTGAGTTACATCTCTTCCTCATATGTAGAACTGAAGAACTGCTTTATAGATGGAGATGCAAGAGAGATTTCCATGGAAATTTATACTAAGTATATACTTGATGAAGGCAAAATCTTTTACATAAGATGATTTAAGATGTTAAAAAAAAGTTCATGCAAATTTAAAACCAGTTTTCTTTGAAAAAAATGAATTTATTCCTTTAAAAAATGATATCATCCAAGATGTGTTTTTAATCAATTATCATTGTATTTAATATGGAGGGCAACATGCATGGGAAAACAATGGTGAGTAACTAGGTGTTGACCTCTCATCATGGCACTGGTCCAGGAAGAGCTTATTAGTTTTAGCTAGCAGTAAATATAAAACCCAGGGCACCATAAATCACCAAAGTAGGATTAGTCTAAATATGAATCAGATACATGGGTAAAGCAGAGACATTCCCAGCTCATAAAAAAATAAGTAAATAAATGACTAAGGGAGCAATAACAGTTTTTTTCACATACATCTATGGATAATCTCCATTTTATTCAGAATTCTCAAGTAATGAAATTTTCTCTTATACTTAAATAAGTAAGAGTTTGTTCTTTAATCAAACAAATTAGAAACAAGAACAGTTAAGATTGTTTCCGACTCTAGTCAGGGATACTCAGAGCACTTTGCCTAGCCCTCTTATCAGCAGGCACAGACTCATTATACTGTGAGCCAGAGCAAGCATAGACTCATCTTGCTTGGTTTATATATGTGCTCATTACTGAAACTTTTATTCATTAATATTTTATTTTGTGTGTGTGTGAGAGAGAGAGAGACAGAGAGAAACAGAGACAGAGAATGTCAAGAGTATATAGCTATACAAAGAGCCGCAGAAGCTGGAGTTAACAGATGATGATGAACTACCTCTTCTGGGAGCTGAGAACTGAACTTGGTTTCTCTGGAAGACCAGTAAGGGTTCTTAATCACTGAGCTCTAGTGATCTCTGAACCATCTCTCCAGCCTCACCTATTTCCTTTAACCTAGACTAGCTCAGAACTCACTATGTAGCCAAGGCTTGTTAAAATTTGCAGCAATCCTCCTGCTAATCTTCCCATATGAGAGAATTACAGACATGAGCTATCATATCCAGCTTGAAATTTTTAATTTAAAAAAAAATCACAGTGAATTATGGTTCCTTATATCCTGCAAATAAATGAACGGACCATACTGGGTAGCATTCAAAAGCTAGTTGGAAGAGTTATGAGCCATATGCTATTTATTTCACACATACAGGTATGAACTTAGCTAAGATTTTTGAAGTGCATTGTGTGATAATACTTTTCATCTCCTTTTTTGTATATTTTGAAAGATTATTATAGGTGTTCACTGCATTTGGAGTTGTCAATTCAACGTGCTTCTGATCTTTCATGAATCTGTTATTTTAGTTTACAAACTCAGTATGCTACATTTTCATTACTTTATGCTTTCCAACATAATTATCTGGAGATATGGCCATGAGGAAGACAAAAAGTAAATATCACCAAAATTGTTACTCGGTATTATGACAAATAGCAACAGTAAAATTATTTTAATTGATAAAACTAGTATGGACAGTTTTCATTGTCAACTTGACAGGATTTAGCCTCACACCCAGATACCTGGGTGTGTCTGTGAGGCTGTTTCCAGAGAGACTTAGCACAAGAGGGATGGCAGCCCTTTGCCCAGCAATGGGGTTTACACCACTCCATGGACTGGCATCTGGGCTTAATAAACTGGATAAAGAAAAATCAGTCTGAACACAAGCATCTCTCTCTCTTCTCTCCTCTTCCCCTCCCCTCTCTCCTCATGTTCTGTCTGTACTCTCCTTCTTTCTTTCCCCCCTTTTCTTACAGAGCCAATGTAATCACCTGCCTCAAGCACACGTTACCATGCCTTTCCTGCTATAATAGACTATGTCAAACAGCATATCAAACATGGAGTCAAAACAAAACCTTTTTTCTTCAAGTTAATTTTGTCAGATTTTTTTTCAAACTAGTGACAATAGTAACTAATACACATTTCTGCCTTTAATTTTAAGAGAAATTTTAACAGAGAGTGTGGTAACATAGTCACGTGAGCACCATGCTACCTTTAATGTGGAATCAGAGGTGAACTTATTCAATCTGCTTTGGGATTTCTATATGGATACCCATTCTTCTGTTGACATATATATTTTATGCCCTCATTACAGAAATATACATTTACAAATATCAGCCTTTATAATACAGAGGCCTCTTTAAGCCCTTAAAGGTCTTAGAAATTCACAATGAGTATGAATCTTGCCTAGAGATACTAACATAAAATTATATTGCACAGAGGATTACAAACCTAGCATGTAGATATATATTTTCTTCAACCTGTATGAGAGAGTTGCATTAATTTAGTAAATTAAAAGATTGTTATCAACAGAAGTTAACAAAGAAAACAAAAAAGTCTAATTTTATGATTGAAGAAAATACAAAATTATATGAAGTAGGTGAACCTTTATGTCATGCAATTTTGTTAGAGTATGGAAAGCCAATTAGATAAAATTAAATTTCAAGCCTGGTTGCTTTTTTAAAAAATATTCATTTAAGCATTGCGTTCCATGTTTATTATATTAAACAGGAAGTATCAAAGAACATTTGTTCCATTCAGAAGTGGAATGAAAGTTGTCCTGTCAATAGCCTAGCTGGTGCTCTTGATGAAGTATTATGACATTTCTATATTATGCAGCACCATAAAACCCTAAACATACACAGAACACAGGACTATAAGTTTTAAAAGCACATGCTGGAAACAGGAGTGTTTTGGCATTTATAGCCGGCTAGCAAGGGAAGATAATGAGGAACTTGAAGCCCTGGAAACAGTAACTATGAAATATGCAGCAACAGTTCCCCATCAAGATGAATCATACGTCACACTGCATTGGGGGATAACTCAAGCCTGCAAAGCAATCTGCTCTTCATTTCAAGTGGCAGGCTGATGCATGCATCTGTCACCCAGGTAGAGTACATGTGGAAAATGATGATGACCAACTTAGAGCAACTCATGACATAAAATCCACACAGAAAGTGCACGTAAGGATTCACATCTACATTTCTCATACTTCCTCATAAGGAGAGAATCACATGTTATATGTTAATGTAAAACTTTCAATCTCCTCCTCCTTCTCTCTCTCTCTCTCTGTCTCTTTCTCTCTGTCTCTGTCTCTCTCTCTCTGTCTCTCTGTCTCTGGTATGTGTGTGTGTGGTATCATAAGACAACTTTCTGGAGTTGTCTTCCCTTTCACCTTGTTGAAGCAGCATCTCTCTTATTTCTGCTGCTGTGCCAGTACAGTACTCTAAGGTAGCTGGGCTGTGAACTTCCAAATGATCATCCTGTTTGTGTCTCTCACCTTGTCACAGAAGTGCTGGGATGATAGATGCATACCACCATATCTGCCTTTCTATGTAGGTTACATGGATTGAAGTCCAGGCACCAGACTTCTGTGGCTTTTACCCATTGAGCAGTCTGTCCAACGCCTGACATAGCTCTTTAAAAAATATAAATGGATATATATGATTTCCAGGTAATAGTTCCCAAACTGTTGATGTGGACAAAGTGAGACCAGTCCTGCACATGATGGGTTACTCTTGGCATCCCCAGATTCTGGAAAGTCTCAGTCTCCTTACTTGTCACTCAAATCACATCCCATGATAAGATGGGAAAGGAACTGACTGTTCTATGCCAATCATTGCCTGGAATCAGAGTGGCATGTAGAACCAGTGCTCTTGATTTTGGAAAGAATCACATGCCCCATATTGTTTGGAATTTTGACCTCAATATTTGTGAAATATTGAAAAACAGTGGGAGAGAGGAGACAGAATAGGTCTTTGTCATCTGACAAAGCAGTGGGAACTCTTTGGAATTTCCCATTGTCTTTGTCAAGTTTGGCCAGCAGCCATCCAGTTTTTCACCTTATGATGCTTGGTGAGAGTATGCCAAGGTAAAGAGGCTTCAAGGAGTTTGGCAAAGTGAACTGTGCTTTAGCTACATCAGTATGTTTGTTCATATTTTGCTATAACACAGAGGCCTCTGTTCACTTGAAAAACTCAGTTCTTCAAGAAACAGGACTTTCAGGATGTTGGTTTCAATTTGTATAATATCCTTCCTGAATGTGATGTAGGTCTGAAGGTCATGCATGACCTTTATAGAAGAAGAGAAGGCAGAATTTTGTTCCTAAACTGAAAAGCTGAGCTGAGCGCTTCTGTTAATAAGTTACTCTCTACTCCATCTGTGTAAGGCTTATGCTTCCTTATATGTAAAATATGGTCCATGGCAGATACGGTGGGTGCCTTACAGTATTACTATGAGTATTAGAATGGAGATAATTTTTTTAGTAAGTAACAGAGTAATAAGTGGCTATAATTTTTATAATATTAATTATGGAAGAAATAAACATTTCTCATTACCTGTCTAACATAAATCATATATATACTTGGTATATATATATTACATACCATATATATACTTGTTTGGTACACATACACACACACACACATGTATATATACCAATCAAGTATATATTTATCAATGGTACCATCAGACAGGGAACACTGAGTTTAAAAACAAGTTGTCTTGGTGAACTCTGAGTGATGATGTTCTTGGACCACCATTATTATCAGTACTTTCTGCAGTCCAGTCTGCTCCTGTACATAATAACCTGCCTAGCTTCCTAGAGGCAGCTGTGATTTCTCACTTGACAAAGTAATCTGTGAACAAAATTAAGCATAGTGAAAACTGTAAAAATTTGTCAATGTTTTCTCATTTAGACTTCTTTGAAATTCTCTTCTTCTGGAATAGGATATAATAAAATAAAGAGAATCAAACATGAAGAAAAAAACATAAATCACCCTGTGCCATGGGGCCCAGGCAAGCAGAAGTCAGCCACAGGCCAGCCATGCATCCCAAAGCCAGGCAGGTACCAGTCCAACGAACAGGTATGTGATGGAGAAATGGGAGAGAGGGAGAAGAGCAGTGGTTCAATCACTGTAGAGAGAAGAGCAGCTGAAGACACAATGGCAGTGAGGAACAGGCTGATAGGGGAGGCCTATGCTGCTGCCTGTGGCCATGTGATATCTGGACCTGGGCTGCTGCTGAGGGCCATGTCTAGGTCTGTGACCCTACTGCAGCTGGGGTCTGTGATGATGGGCAGGTCTATGGCCCGTGTTACTACTAAAGGCCATATAGATGCCTGTGGTCTGGGCTACCACCTGAGGCCATGTTGATGTCCAAGGGCCATGTTGCCATCAGATCTATACTAATTTGAGTGGCCTGTGCTGCCATGTGAGGCCATGGTGATGTCCAGACCTGAGCTGCAGCAAGGGCCATGTCTGGGTCTATGGTCCTACTGCAATTGGTGTCTGTGATGATGTCTAAGGTCCCAGTTACCACTGGGGGCCATTGAAGAACTGGCCTGATGACTGATCTTGCCCCTTACTGGACACCTCTGGGGGATATCTGCCTCCCCTTCTACTATGAGAACTGGCCCCAGTGCTGTGGGCACAGAAGAGCTGGCCCTGACCCTCAACAGGCCTGGAAGAACTATTTCCCCCTCACCTACTGCTACAATGGGAGAGGTGGACCCTCACCATGTCTGTGGGAAAGCTGGTTTCTGATGGCTTAAGCACAAGAGTGAAGTGTTTATCTGATTATTCTTCATCAGGAGTCAGATATTGGGGTAAGAACCTGAATGATCTGAGAAGTGGTAGAGAAACAACGAGTGACCTCCTCTCTCTCTCTCTCTCTCTCTCTCTCTCTCTCTCTCTCTCTCTCCCATTGATCCAAAAAGAGCTAAGACCCTCTCTACATCTGACTCTACTACTTCCTATGTCAATCTGTCTGTCCTCCATTCCTCCAAAACCTCTATGGTTAATTTCGGTCAGTTAGTAGCTAGCTCCACCCTCTGATTCAAAGCAAATTTTATTGGCAGTCTTGGGAGCATCAGAATTTGACCAAAATAGTACACAACACAGACAGCTGGCCCTGCCCCTCACCTGAGGAGAGTGGTCCTGCTGCAGGCCCAGAATGGACAACTCAGCTACAACTCAGGCCCACACCCAGCACTTTGTGTTGGCCTATCCAAAATCTAACCCATCTATGACCTGCTGGGACTGGTCCTGTGGAACCGTAGCCACAGAATCTCCAGGACTTAGGGAAACAGTAGGATATCTGAGAGAAATTTCATTGGTGGTCCAGTATTAATGGCATACCAGAAGCCAGAGACCTTGAATCAGACCAACGACTCCTTGCAATGAACATTTGCAAGTAAAACTGGGCAAAAGGGTATACTATGTGACCGACCTCAGCTCCCAAGGCCATTACCACAAATGAATCTGCCTGGCACCATCACTCAGTGCGATATTCTGAGATGCATATTATTACAAGTTATAACAAGTATTAGTACCTCATTCTTTTTAAAACACAATAATGTATTTTATATCTATATTATCATTTCTTTACTAATTTGCTGATTACTAAATGAGATGAATCCTTACTCATCCAGTGATGTGGGATGTCTTTCTGTATGCTGTGAATATGTGTTGCTCTGATTGGTTGATAAGTAAAGTTCTACTGGCCTATGGCAGGGCAGGATAAGGTTAGGCAGTGCATTCAAACTGAAGACGAGAGGAAGAGGGGTGGAGTCAAGGAGATGCCAGTCCACCACCCAAGGAGCAACAAGATGCCAGCACACTGGTAATGCCACAGCCACATGGCAGCATATAGATTAATAGAAATGGCTTGAGTTGAGTTATAAGAGCCAGCTGGCAAGAAGCCTGACCCATAGGCCATATAATTTGTAATTAATATTAAGCCTCTGAGTGATTATTTTATAATCAGCTCCTGGACCGTGGGGCCAGGCGGGACGGGAGAAACTTAAAGCTACAATCCAGAATTTAATTTGGTGCTCCTAGCTTGAGGCTTTAGTAAGTCTCTATTGTAGTTGGATTTTTCTTTGGGCTGCCAGCTCCCAAATAATGATGGAGACTTCTTGTTAATTATGAAAGCTTGGCCTTTACCTTAGGCTTTTCTCAACTAGCTTAGTTATCCCACTTATATTAATCTACATTCTGTCATGTGGCATCATCTCTCTTTCATCTTGTACCTCCTGTTTCCTCTCCATCTGGCTGGCACTCTGCCCCTCTTCTTCCCAGATTCTTCTCTGTCCCCCAAAGTCCCGTCTAACTTCTTTCTAGCTATTGGCTGTTCAGCTTTTTATTATGCCAATCTCAACAATACACTGTCACACAGTTTACAAATATCCCACAACATTTTCTCCTTTTGTCTAAATAAAAAGGAAGCGTTTTAACTTTAATATAGTAAAATAATATATAATAAGAACAATGTAAGAGTTACATTCACAATGTCTAGTCCATTTGCCATATTTGGAGAAATTATTATCTATCTTATCTTGATGAGTCCAAAGTCTTATACCTAAATCATTTTCTATCATAATTTGTATTCCTATCCTAAAAATATCTTTTTAGACTTAAAAACATCTTTTTAGATAAACCACTTAAGCTTTTATGTCTCTCAACCTTTATAAACTTGACATTTCTTTTGTGATTTTTTTTTCTGAATTTGGTAACAAAGAAAACTATAACTATAACTATAACTATCTAGTTTGCAACCTCATCAAAACACCAAGAAGGATATACTATTACCTGAGTAAACAGTAAGTGTAGAGAAAACAACTTCCAAAACTACAGAAATGACAAAAACATCTGGCTGCCTGGACAGTCACCCAAGTTTACTCTGCAGTGTTGGGGCATTCATGTTTCCCTATAGGCCTAGAATATATGACAGGCTTTTCTGTGAAGCAGGAATTTTAGAGGACTGTCCTACCTTGTCTGGGCAAAGTTCAACAGTTGCTTTCTTTTGCATCCTGTTTGTCCAGTTTGGACAGCGTACTGTCAGCAGTTGAGGCACAAGCAGTTTCTTGCAAAAATAGCTAGCTTTTCCACATTGAAAACAAACTCCATATGGAGGTTCTTTAATGCCCATTATCCTTTTTTGAAAAAAAAATCGGTACTGCCAAGAGCAGACATGTCTCACTGTTGTGAAAAGCCTTATGTTATTAAAACATTTTAAATGTCATATTCTGTAGATCTTTGAAGTGTTTGAAGACCAGTTTTTTATTTAAAATATATCTCTGTTTGACCATGAAAACATACCTAACATGATTATGAGTTTAATTGTTATAGATGACTAACTACTAACCTGTTTTTCTTTATTATCCTAAATAGATTTTTAAGGACTAAAACTTTATACTACATTTTTACAGTGAGTTACATAGGTACAATATGTTAAACTGCAGTACATACATATGCACAGTATAATATAAATAACCTTTAAATTTGTATCAATATACAAAAATCCATACTAATGTAAAATATTTAAGACTAGTAGTTGTTCAAAAGTAGTCTCAATAATCCATCCTTTTATCACATCATTTCTATATTTCTATATATTTCTTTGTTCAGCTGACTATGACCAGTAACAATTTGTAATCAACCCCTCTCCAAATGATAACAAACATCCATAACTTAGTAAACAACAACAAAAAAACCCACCCACCCCACCTCTTTGACTGTGGGTGTCATATTATTAAAATCACTTCCTGTTGTTCAGGGGTGCAATGGCATCTTTAGGAGACCCTTTGAAAATTAGGATAATGGTCAAGTTCTGGGAAAGCTAGCTGTAGTATTTGTTGTTTAGTCTCTGTGTGATAGGAAAGTATAGAGCTTACCTGAAGTCTTAGCTGGATAGTCTGTTAGGCTGGACCATCTCAACTAGTAGCTTTGAAGTTGTTCTGGATGTATAATTTTGAGGAAACTGCAACAAAGCCATTCTGAGAGGCTGGATCACCTGGGCTACTTGTCTTCATTGGTTTTGGTCCTCTTTTCTTTCTGAATATATATATGTGTGTGTGTGTGTGTGTGTGTGTGTGTGTGTGTGTGTTTATAATAATTATATATATATATATATATATATATATATATACATATCACATGTATGGAACATGTAGTGTGCACAAGTCAGTTAAAGATTTTTTTGTTCTATATTTGAACAGGTAAAAAACATCTGTTAACTTAATAAGTTCATTTGGACTATATAACCAAGCTGTAATATGAATCTCTATCCATGTAATATGAAAGAGTAGCATGTAATATTAAGTCATGAGGACTCTGTAGCCAACAAGATTTATCATGTCTCATCCAGTCTCAGAGCTGTTCCCATGTCAAGGGATCAGCATATACATCATCTGTCCTGTAATTTCCTTGAGTTCTTTCTTCATGTCTATAGCCAGGAGGTATCTCCCAATCAACTTTTATCTTCATTAATTTTGAAATGAACCATAACTTTTTGTTTCCTGTGGAAACAAAGGTATAACCTCTCCCCCAATGCAACATATTTTCTAACTTCCATTCTTTTTTTATTAAGAAAAATTTTCATTCATTTTACACCTCAATCAAAGGTTCCCCTCCCTCTTCCCTTCTCCTGCTCCCCTAGCCTCCCCCCCAGTCCACCTCCCACTCCCCCCCAGGAAGGCAATACCTCCCATGTGGAGGCACATCCAGTAGAGGCAAGTACAAGCCCATGCCCCTGCCTCAAGGCTGCATGAGGTGTCCCATCATAGGTAGTGGGCTCCAAAAAGCCCCCTCATGTACCAGAAATGGATTCTGATTCAACTGCCAGGGGGCCATGCAAGCAGATCAAGCTACACAATTGTCTCATCATGCAGAGGGCCTAGTCCAGTCCCATGCAGGTTCCACAGCCATTGATTCAACTTTCATGAGTTTCCACTAGTTTGGTTTGATCATCTCTTCAGATTTCCCCATCATGATCCTGATACACTTGCTCATAGAATCCCTCCTTTCTCTCTCTCTCTCTCTGACTGGACTCCTGGAGCTCTGCCTGGTGTTTGGCTGTGGATCTCTGCATCTGCCTCCATCAGTCATTGGAGAAAAGCTCTGTGATGACAGTTAAGGTATTCACTGATTTGATCATTGGGGCAAACCAGTTCAGTTCAGGCACCCTCTCCACTATTTCTAGTAGTCCAACCTGGGGTCATCCTTGAGGATTCCTGGCAACTCACCTAGCACTGGGTTTCTCTCTATCCCCATGATATCTCCTTCCATCATGGTATCTCTCTCATTGCTTTCCCACTCCATGCCTGTTTCAGCTAGACCATCTCATTCCCTTATGTTCTCATCCCCCATACCTTACCCTCCATTGCCCACCCATCAGCTTCTGTAAGGTAAAGGACACATTAAATAAGACAAAATGACAGCCTACAAAATGGGAAAATATTTTCACCAACCCTACATCTGACAGAGGACTGATCTCCAAAATATATAAAGAACTCAAGAAACTAGACATCAAAATAACAAAAAATCCAATTAAAAGATGGGCTATAGAGCTAAACAGAGAATTCTTAAAGGAAGAATTTCAAATGGCTGAAAGACATTTAAGGAATTGCTCAGCATCTTTAATCATCAGGGAGATGCAAATCAAAACTACTCTGAGATACCATCTGACACCTGTCAGAATGGCTAAGATCAAAAGCACTGCAGACAGCTTATGTTGGAGAGGATTTGGAGCAAGGGGAACATTTTTTCACTGTTGGTGGGAGTGCAAACTTTTATAGCCACTTTGAAAATCAGTATGGAAGTTTCTCAGAAAATTGGAAATCAATCTTCCTCAAGACCCAGCTATACCAGTCTTGGGCATATATCCAAGGAATGCTCAATCATACCACAGGGACACATGTTCAACTGTGTTCATAGCATCATTATTCATAATAGCCTTAACCTGAAAACAACCTAGATGCTCCTCAACTGAAGAATGGATTAAAAAAAGGGGGGGGGTACATATACACAATAGAGTACTACTCAGCAGAGAAAAACAGTGACATCATGAAATTTGCAGGCAAATGGATGGAACTAGAAAATATCAACCTGAGTGAGGTAACCCAGACTCAGAAGGACAAACATGGTATGTACTCACTCATAAGTGGATACTAGATATAGAGCAAAGGATAACCAGACAACAATGCATAACTCTAGAGAAACTAGCTAACAAGGAAGACCCAAAGAGGGATGCATGGATCACCCTGGGAAGGGGAAATACATGAGATCTCCATGAGTGAACTGACTTCCATTCTTAAGTTAAGACATTCTTAAAATATAGGTTGGTTTAATTTAGAAGTTTCCATAATCCAATGGCTCTCAGCAGCTATTCATTTCTTCATTAGCATTTACAAGATTTAAAGCTAACAAAGTACCATGCAGGATCCAGACAATCTCTGTATTTCCCATCTTTATCTGGCTTTTTTTCTTTTTTCTTACTTTACTCTCTTTTTAAAGACTTTATTATTTTTAAACTGTTTTTTTCTATGACTGTCTATACCCATTTTTACTGTATCTCTTTAAAGGTTTTCTAGGTCTGGACCCCTAAGCTCACATGCAATAGCAGGGAGTGGTATCTGTGTATGTCACAGCCTGCCTGGTGTACTGTGGGACTAGGAAGCCAAGTTTGGCTCGGTGTTTTTGTGTGTTTGGAACTTTTTATTAAGCTTTCTCGGGTCTTATGTGGAGATATGTGCCCTCACATTAGCAGCCATATGTAAGGAGTCTTTCTCTGTCCTGCCATCTACCAAATAATAACATGGAGACTTCTTGTTAGTTATGAAAGCTTAGCCTTTAGCTTAGGCTTATCTCAACTAGCTCTTATAACTTAAATTAATCCATTTATATCCATCTACATTCTGTCATGTGGCATTACCTCTCATGCATCTTTCACCTTCTGTTTCTTCTCTATCTGGTTGGTGACTCTTCCTTTCTTCTTCCCAGAGTCCCCTCTGTCCCTGGAAGTCCCATCTAACCTCTTTCTAGCTGTTTGCTATTCAGCTTTTTATTAAACCAATCACAACAATGCACATTCACATAGTGTGCAAATATCCCACAACATTCATCAACACAGTATCTGTTTTCTCTGGTTCATTGTCTTTACCTGTATAGAACAAAAGCCATCAAGTAGATCCCCCCCCCACTTTGATATCTGAAAATACTCAGGGATGCCTCAAGAACTTGCTATCTAATTTTTTTCTTCATATATTAGTATTGTACACCAAGTCATATGAAATCATCTAGAGTCTAAGGAAAGTGCAGTGACTCTGGTCACTATGATCAGCTCGGGATCAACTCAGTCACCTCTCCATGCTGTAAGATATGACCACTCCTTAACAAGCTCCATCCTATCCTCTTCCACATTAATTCCTGAATGGAGGAGTGTTGGGGAGGTTGCTGAGAACATCAGCTCTGTTCATTCCCTGGGCACATCAAGGTACAGGCTTGATAATAACCTCAAAGATAGTAAGAAAGACCATGGTCTATGAGAGCCTTTGTACCTCATAGGGATGGGGTGTAGAGAGATCATCCATAGGAAATGATATTCCCAATGAAAGAGAAGAGTAGCTGATTTATACTTAGTATATGTGAATACTTTCTTTGACATTGGCCACAGTTATTAAAAATATTGAGTCACAATATATTTTATATGTTTCCAGCATTTTGAAGACTTTAAAATGTTTTGTGTGTGTGTGTGTGTGTGTGTCTGGTATGTATGTATATATGTGGATTGTGTGTAGGGTGTTTGTGTGTGTGTGTGTGTGTGTGTGTGTGTGTGGTGTATGTGTGTGTGCAGCTGAATGCCACAGCAGGCATACAGAGCCGTCAGAGGATCACTTGAAGGAGTCCATTCTTTCCTTCCACCAGTTAGGTTTCAGGTATCAAACTCAAGTTGTCAGGCTTGGTAGCAAGCTTCTTTGTCCACTTAGCCATCTCACAGGTCCCATTTCGAAGACTATGTGATCACATTTCTGGTGCAGAACATGCTGGTCCCTTGTGTCTTTCAAGGGACATAGGAAAAAGCACTGTGAGTAATGGACCAGGCATTTACATGTGTGTTCCTCTTTAATTATTCATTCCCCCTCCTCTTTATTTGTCCTAAATTTTATATCCCCTTCCATATCTTCCTCAAAACCAATGAAAAAATGAATTTGACTTCGTACTGAGACTCAGACCTTTCTGAGATCTAGGTTCTTGAGTATGTTGTTGCTTAGGTACCCTACCTTGCTTCTAGTGTTCAGATCATATGCTCAAATATAATCCCCCTGATTTTTACTCAGGTATCTTTTCAAAGCCTTATAAAAGAGCTGAATCTATGCTAATAAAGGCTCACAGCCTAATGTGAATGCTGACTTAATTTGCATCATAATTATTTGTCTCCTTAAAGTCAGGTAATCTCAACTTCTTTCATGTTTTTATTTCATCTTTGTCAATTATGTAATTATCCCAGTTATTTTCCTTGAGATTCTTCACATGTATTCAAAACCATTTTTCATCCCATTTAAAAATTTTGAAGATTAAAAAAAGCATGTGATACTTAAAGACGGAAAATTTTAATGCGTTCCCAGGCCTATTATAAAGCAAGCACCAAGAAATAAGATTTAGATAAAACAGAGTTGCCCTGCAATAGCTGGGCTTAACTGAGGCTTATTTATTTACTTATAAATTGCCTGAATTTTTACACAAAAGAGTTATGGGAGCTTGTAACAATAAATATAAAGACCTAAACAAAGAGAATAAAAGAAGATAAATTGGGGAGATGGAAAGGCCAGAATATAGTAAAGTCTTCTGTGTTTAGAAAGATGTGAACATGTAATGAATGCACTGTACTTACAATGACTATGTGCCAAGTATTTACTTATCTGATTAAGCAAAATATGATCAAAAATCAGGCACAAGCATGTAAGTATTCCTTTGTCTTACAAATGATAACAGAATAGAAAGCTACAAAGTAAAAGAAGAAGGAAAAGAAAAGTAAATCTGAAAGTAAAAACCTGAAAAATTCTTGATTCTCATAGAAAAGTTTGGAGGCTGTATTAGGAGCATCACTGTAGGGGATATAATGGAATTCACTGCAGTTTCTTACATTGATTCTCAATACAGGTAGCTATTATGAGCTTATACAATTAAGCAAAAGCCAATTGAAATGCTGCTAAAATTCTGGTCCAGCGCTCAGCCTTTTTGTTCTTAGGTTTATTCCAAAGATGTGTGTGTGTGTGTGTGTGTGTGTGTGTGTGTGTGTGTGTGTGTGTTTAGGCATATAAAGTCACATACATATACATATATATATATGTATATGTATATCTACACACACAAATATATTGTACATATTAAATGTGTGTGTGTGTGTGTGTGTGTGTGTGTGTGTGTGTGTATTTAGTGAATTTTAGCATGTCTGTCAAGCTGGCATCCAACAAACAATTCCCAACAGACTTCTTTTTGATAGATTAACTAGCAGAAACTTAAAACATTTTTGTCTGCCTGAATGAACCTGGAGTGCAACTACTTGGCATTGCTGATTAAAAGCTGAATCATGTCTCTCAACACTCAATTAAAAAAAAAAGTCTTCATCTCCCTTCCCAATCTGAGACACAGTAGGACTTAATTTTCAGACATAATCTTTGGAAACGGTATTGAGAAGAGATATTATGCTAGACAAAGGCACAGCTGGCAGCACCCTCTCTACAGACCATTGGCCAGAACACTACAGTTTCACTGTGCTTGTGAAAATACATTGCTTTATACACTGAAGCACATGAACACAACATCCATGGAATTATTGGTGTTAACATATACAGTACAGTATGTGACAGGCAGGGATCCGATGGGATGGCAAGGTACTTGTTTTGGTAAAATTTGCCTTATGCATATTGGGAATCAGAGCACCAATTTATTAACTATGGAAGTGGATTGAAATGCCTACAGTGGGCTGTTGATGTAGTTTTAATTTGTTTGGCTTTTCACCAAATCAAAAATGACATGTTATACCACTTGTGGGCCAAGCAAATCAACAGTTTGGTTTAATTCATTTTGGAAGAATCTGTACAATGTTCCATTGTTTTTAAATTTGTGTTTCCAGAGGTTATATGGAGGCCCTTTCCCCACCCATCTCCTCTGTTCCCAAAGAAGAAATGCTGGGAGAATTCTGTGGGGGGATCCCTGGGTACCTATTCTCATGGGAAGGAACTTCTTCACTCTTTCCATGACCACATGGAAGGTCAGTTCCAGCTCCACTGTTTTTTCTTTCCTTCCCCTCCCCCATGACACTCATCCTCTCAGTATCAGTATGGAAAGAGTTTAGACAAAAATGACTTTGTTTGGTTCTTTAGAATTAACACACACTTGGGCTTGTTTCTAATCGAACACAGATGTTTCCTTAGGAGGGAAAAGCCTTGTGTGCATAATTCTTACACTGCCCTGATGGAGAGAACTGAGTCCTAAATTAGCAACTTTTCCAAGCCAGTTCTGGCTAGCTGCCATATATATTTTTTCTTTCTTTTTGCCTTTTTTTTTTAACTTTTGAAGAGAGTATAGACAGATGGTTTTTAAAATCCATAACGGGAAGGCCACCATTTTCCCAAGAATTCAAAAGAAACTAAAATAATAAAGCTAATCAGTGTGGCAGCATGCCTGGCCTCATTGCTGTTCTTTGTCCTTAGTACAACACTTTTAGAAGGATCTCAACTATGCTGATTTCTGCATGGCACAGCCATAATCCTTGTCTTGGATGACATCATATCCAGGGTTCCAATCTCGGCTGTCTGGAGACCAAATTGATCAAGTGGTCAGATGAAGAGAAATGGGTGAGGCTACCTGTTCTTTTGAGTCCTTCAACAACTCTCCACAGAAGATTCAGCAAGAAGAAACTGCTCCCTCCCAGACCCAGAGCCATGTGTTTGCACCTTCAACACCTTAAACATTAGGGTTTACTATAGTGTTGTCCTGGCTTTGTGTGTGAGTTTGTTGTTCAAAAACTCGCTTTAGGGCTAGGAAGATGGCTCAGTAGAAAATCACTTGCAGTGCAAATATGATGTTTCAAATTAGGTTCCCAGAAGCCAGGAAGAAAAGCAGGGTGTGATGGAGCATGCTTGTAATCACAGTGCTGGGAGATGGTCCCTGGAATCACTGGCTAGCCACCCTAGTTTATAAGCTTTGAGCCAACAAGAGCCTGTTCACCCACCTCTGAGAGAGAGAGAGAGAGAGAGAGAGAGAGAGAGAGAGAGAGAGAGAGAGAGAGAGAGAGAGAGAGAGAGAATATGAAGCCTGTGGAGGAGCACCACATGAAGTCACACATAAACTTAGTTTGATTATGAAATCCTCATCATTAGATAGTTTGTTCCAGAAACCCAATGAAAGAACTGAAGAATTTAGCCAGAGTGACTCACAACTTTGTCATGAGATTTATATGTCTTATTTTCTTCATTTCCCATAGGTGAAAATGTTTAAAGAAGTTAAGTAACTTATTTATTTTGGGGGGTCAGGGGATGGCTGACTTTTTTCATTTAAATATTTCGTGCATTCCTTTCCCCTCTCCCAGTTCCCAGTTCCTATCCCCACCCAACTTCATGTTTTCTCTCTTTCCCTCTTCTTCCCTCACTCCCTTTGCTCCCTCTTCGTCCATTTCCTTCCCCCTTCACTCTCTGTCTCTCAAAATAATCATGACAGACAAATGAATCTAAAACAAACAAACAATAAGACAAAAAAAATAAATGAAGAGGACACAGATATACAAACAAACAAAAACCAAGGAGTCCATCTTGTGTTGGCTAAATGCTCCTGGGCATGGGGCCTGCCCTAGACTGTGATTGATAACCCCAGTGACATCCACTGAAGAAAATTGTTATTCCCTTTCTCAACAGGTACCAATTATAAACAGCTTCTTGATTTGGGCTGGGATATTGTGTCCACATCTCAGTGCTAGGATTTTGTCTGTTTTGAACCTGTGCAGGCCTTGGGGCTTGCTGTCATAATGTAAAATTTTGGATGTATGACTATATGGAATGTTAAAATGTAATTCCTTGAATTTTTCCAACCATTGATTGAGAATAAACTTATTTGTATGGTTAAAAGGGTGTTGCAGTAATTCTAATGGACATAAAACTCCACCCCTGGAGTGTATTCAGGATTAGATTTAGAAAGATTTCAGTAACCAGTTCACTGATACAAGAATAACTCTAGCTTACTGCCTTTCGTTGCTCTGCTTGCCCTTGGTTTTTGATGGAGATTCATAGTTTCATACGGAGCCAAAGCTTTGCAGTGGGTTTCAGTGAGCTGGGAAATACTAGCTTGTGGTGAGTTTTACATCCTTGTAGCTGTTTACGAAGATGTGGTTATATAATAGTATGGCTCCTTTTTTTAATGCAGACAGAGCATCATTTGGCTCATCATAGAGAATAAACTCAAGGAGGAAGAAACAGGTGCTTTCATTTATTTTGTTTTTAATCTACAATTACTCTTCTAATGAATGTTGTGCTACAGAACCAAAGAAAATTGTCTATTTAGACAACCAGAGGTGGAACCTGACTTTTAGAGAATTGTTTCTTCCCTTGCTTCAGTGGTATATATGAAAATCAAGTCTCTCTGACAGAAGTACTTGCTGGTAAAGTAAGGTACACCTATGAAAAGCAATTCATGACTGCAGGATTTTCTACTTCAGAATAACACAAGGCAAGAGAGCAAAGAGGAAAAAAGGTTCATACTAGGTGTGAACATTGTGTCATCCTAATTTAACACAAACCTTTATCCTCACTGTAGCATAAGATATTTTAAAGAGACACTTGTGGCCCTCAATCTGACTATCAGAGTGTTGGAACAGTGGACCCATAACAATGAGAATTTCCCCAGGAATCTCATGATGGAAGCAGAAAAGATACCAACCAGAGGGGACTTGTCAGAACACATACAGGTTGAGGCTGAAACTCAAGACAATAATGGATCAGCAGTGAGGGGGAGATTGACTATTTAAATATGCACATCCCTGGCCCTCACTCTTTTTTAACTTCAGTCTCATGCCAGGATCCCAAAGAAGGTGGACTGGGGTCACTGAATCTTTTTGCCCTTTTCTCATTGTGGCCACATTTAATAAATTTCTTTTTCTGCTTTTCGCTATTAATTTGGCTCTTTAATTGGCTTCTCAAGGACTGGTAGCTGAACTTGACTTCTTGGGGTCTAGATTGTGACCCTAAGTAACACTGGTGATAGGAAAAGCCACAACTCTATAACTTACGGTTTTTCCAACCCTGTGTAGGGAAATGTGATTAATAAAACACTTACTATCTCATAAAATATTAAAAATGCAAAAATCTAGAAGGTCTTAATACTGTAATATCCTTAAGTCGCAAACTTTTAATGTGTTCATCTCTCTTCTAATTCTATCTGACAATTCAGGGACTTGCTGATAATCAATATGTTGTGGAAAAATAAAAATCACAATAGGAAAGCCCTGTGGAGACACGAGAAAGGGTGAAACGATTTTACTTATCTTTATAAACACTGCTCCCTTAGTTTTCTTAAGTAAGAGGGACATTATACTTCTACATCAGAGACATCATAGCTCTCTACTATGTTATTCTATCCCATCAAACTCTCGATGAATGGAATTATAGGTATTGAAAAGATTGACAGTGTTTTTAACCTTAAAAGGAAATAAAATGCCCACCTTAACACTAACAACTAACACCTACTCCCTTCATATCCTGAAGGAGGGAGAATTAACTTTGAACCACTTTCACATTAAAATTGTAGCAAATTAACTGTCTTAAATAAATCACAATCAATAAAAACAGTGGAAGCCAATTGCTACTGAAAACAAACACTTTCTTTTTTTTTTTTTTTTTTTTTTTTTTTTTTTTTTCCCAATGCAGCCCCTCAAATCAGGTAGGGAGGCTGGCCTGGGTATCTGAGGCCCTGAACTGCCCACTGTCTCTCAGAGGTTCCATAAGTAAACCTGAAAGCATTTGTTTTTCTATTTTTTTTCTCCTTTGATTTGCGTTTCAGTTTGATGCCTGTGTCGTCTGTCACCCTTAGAGCCTGTAGCTAACAGCTGTTGGCTGAGTAACTTCTGTTTTTGAAGGGAATTTATAATTGATTGTTTTAATAGATGGGCCTTTTGTTGAACTAAGGATGTCTAACCTTTTAAGACTGTTAGTACTTCTAGGTGATATTTACTCTGTTGATCGCTTGCGTTCATTGTTTCTTTACACTCTTTCGTGTATCGTTTCTATGTTTGAGCTAGTGATTTCAAACATTTTGAAACTAAACACTTAATCTCCTCGGTGAGTACTCTCTCTGTGCTGTGGAAAGGTTCTCAAAATGCATTTGAGACAGGTTGTGATATTGGTGTCAGAGAAACCTCAGTCTTCCTTGGCTATTGGGAGAATGGTAGACTCAAGGTGATTAACAACTTCGGTTTGTTTTCTATTCTGCCACCTGTCTATTATAATTAATTATATTAGGCTTTGACATTTTAGACATTTACTGAGAAAAGAGGAATAGGAAAAATATTCCCTCAAGAACTACACATGATTGATTATTTCTATTTCTTAGGAGTAATAACAGGTAAACTGATACCCATTACCTATGGATGATACCAAGCTATGAATAACCAGCTAGGCACTTGGAGGTCAATTCTCTTAGAGATTGGGGCAATATAAAGAGTGTATCCCATAATTCCCTCATAAATAAGATATCTAAGGATGTCCTGGTGGCCTAGTGGACAGAATCAAAGGGGCCTGTGAAGATTGAGTCTTCACTGAGTCCTTCTAATGTTAATGATTTCCTTTGTGCTTGCTGATTAAGAGGACTCTCAGGTGTCTGAGCCTTTGCTTTTGTTGACCTGGCCTTTCCTGGAGTCCTCATGCTCTTATCCAGCCTATCTTAATCCATGGCATAGGGTGGGAAGTTTGGCATGAGAATGGAGAGGTTCTTTTTCCTTTTCTTTTTCTTTCTTTTTTTCTTTTTTTCTTTTTTTTTTTTTTTTTTTACTTTTTAATTGATTCTTTGTGGATTTCACATCATGTATCCTTATCCTACTCATCTTGCCGTCCCCTCGCTTCTGCCTTCTGCCTTTGCAACCTCCCCCCAAAAGCAAAATTTAAAAGCAAAATCAAAAAACAGAATAAACAAACAAACAAAAAAAATTCTTGGCATGGAAGCTATAGTGTGACCCAGTGAGTCACGCAGAATACTCTTTAGTCCATACATCTTTACTTGTAAGTATTCACTGAAGTGAGTCCTTGGTCTAGCTCAAGGCCTCTGGCTTCTGTTACACTTGATATGGGCCCTCACTGGAACTCCCCGTGGATATCCTATTGTTGCCTTGTGTCATGGAGATCCTGTAGCTTTAGATATGTGGGGTTCTCTCCTTCTGATTCACCAAGCAATGCCAAGTGTAAAGGCAGCAGTTTCCATGGTCTCTGACTTTAACATAGAAAGCAAAAGTGAGATAGTTGGGCAGTTGAATTGGTTCTGTGGATATCGTAAGTTGTCCCCTGACCTGTTCCGTGGAACAAGAACACAAGATAAATAGATGTTAATATCTATCTATCTATCTATCTATCTATCTATCTATCTATCTATCTATCTATTTTGTTTTTTGAGACAGGATTTTTCTGTATAACTATACAGCTTTGGAACCTGTCTTGGAACTTGTTCTGTAGACCAGACTAGCCTCAAACTCACAGAGATGTGAATGCCTCTTTCTGGGATTAAAGGTATGTGCCACCCCCCCTCCACCGCCCAGCTAAATGTTAATTTAAGAAAAAAAATTAAAAATAAAATACTTAAGTTGTTCCAGTAAGCTAGAAAAATGAAATAAATACTATTCCATTTATTCACTTCAAAAATGGCATAGGAAAAGTGAATGAGACACACACACACACACACACACACACACACACACACAGAGAGAGAGAGAGAGAGAGAGAAAGAGAGAGAGAGAGAGAGAGAGAGAGAGAGAGAGAGAGAGAGAGAGAGAGAGAGAGAGAGAAAGAGATTGATTTAACACCAAAGTGCACTGGAAGAGGAAAAAACAAGACAATACAGCAGAAGCTGGGGGTGGGGGAACTCATGATATGAAAACATCCCCTCTGAGCTCACAGAAAGCAATAAGAGTTCTCATTTAACCTCCGAAAATGACTTAAGAAGCACTTGTACTTTGAAACCAATCTAAATTGCGAACTAATTTCCCAGTGGGATGCATGCGTTGATGGCCTACAGTACACAGCATAAATAATGAGTTTGCAACTGGGACCCCACATAAAGCAGTGCACATTGGTGGAATTTGTGAGCAGGTTTTCCCCCTCCGCTGTGTGACACTGTGACATTACTGCTTCCAGTTAGGAGTTTTACTGCGTCAGCAGGTGAATTCCCGGCAGTAAGTCAAGCTGTAATGGAGCAGGCTGGTAGAAATGACTGTGCTGCTGCGGTGAATAGAAGCTGGTGTCGCAGGGAGGTTTTGAGAATCTGTGCACATGGCCTGTTACCTGCTAGGGTTGCAGGTGTTCATGGCTGCTGGACTCTTAATCCTGTCTTTGAAGATGACCATGGGAAAGTAAAATTTTTAGACTCAAGGAGGTGTAGGCAAATCTGTTTTGTACAAGAAAGGGATCAGAGGCTTGAGGGGAGTACCTGGTTCAATGTTACACATTAATTAAGAGTAAAATTGAGATTCTACTCTACAAAACCCTTACAGCTGTAATGCTCTTGTTTTTCTCAGGGAGTTTACCTTTTTCTGGGAATAAAACACAAAGGCAATGAATTTTATGAATATTTAAGAAAAAATCATGAAAATGTAAAGCTGAATTATAACCTAAACATAGAAAACAAAGCACAATGTCTTGTATAGCTGAGAATCCAGGCAGCTCTGGCCAAGACCCTGAAACATACTAAGGAGAGTCTACAAGGCAATATGATGGCTTCTTGGTTTTAATCCCTCAAATTCAAAAATACTAGATTGATTATCACTGAAGAGTAAACTTGATTCTTATTACTAGCTAGGGATGAGTCTTCCTGGCCCTTCCTGCTCTTTCCAGAGAAAACTCTTTGTGATACTTACTGTTAATTGTCAGCCTGACAGGATCTGGCATACCTGTAAAGAGTTAGCTAGATTAGGTGACGCTCTAGGCATGCCCATAGGGAAGTATCCTGATTAGGTTAATTGAAGTGGAACCATTCTCTGGGTTTGGATCCCATCCTAGACTGCACAAAAAGGGAAAAAATGAACAGAGCCTAAGCATTCATGATTTCTTGGCCTTTTGTTTGTTCTTGAGATTATAATTTAATCACATTTCTTCCTTCCCTTTCCTCCCTCCAACCTCTCCTATATACTCCTCCTCACTGTTCTTTAAATTGATGGCCTTTTTTTTTTTACTAATTGTTATTGCATTCATACATATATTTTCATATACATTTCATATACATGTATAATCCCAAATATAACCTGTTGAGTCCATACAATTTGACTTGTACATATTGTAGGTATGTTTTCCGATCTTACAGTTGGGCACTGGACAAACTGTTGGTGTGCTCATCCCTGGAAAGGTCCATCAACCTCTCCCTTGCTCAGCTTTACTCAGTTGTTTGTAGTTCTTTGTGTAGTGATGAGGCCTCATGGCCTTTTTCCTGTCCAGAGTGACATGTTTCTTGGTGTCATCCTTGTGCAGTTCACATTTAGGCATTCATGTTGGTGACACCTTGCAGGTATAGCTTCTGATATTACAAGGAGGCACAATCTCGCACAAAACCCCTAATCCTCTGAATCCTACAATCTTTTTGCACCCCCTTCCCCAAGATTCCCTGAGCCTTAGGTGTAGGAATGCTTTATAGACGTATCTAGTAGGACTGGGCTCCACAGCTCTGCATTTCGATTGATGGTGGTTTTCTGTAGTGATCTCTATTTGTTGCAAAGAGAAGTTTTCTTGATAATGGGAAAATGACTAAGCTTATCTGTGGGTGTAAGGGCAAATATTAATAGATTGTTGTTAGGTATTATACTGGTTTAGTAAATTAATAGTATTAGATTCTCTTCTAATCACCATGATTTCCCTATCACTGAATAATTAGCTAGGGGTCCAGTACCAGGCATGGTCTCATTCTTGTTGTGCAGTTCTCAAGTCCAATTAGCAGTTACCACCAAGCTGTGTGGCACTACTGCACTCATAGGGTTACATGCCATGCCAGTCCTTCATGTGGTTTATAGCTGGGTAGGACTATTGACTTCTCACTTCATTGTAAGTTTGCATGTCACTTTATGGTACCATGAAAGCTAGTCTTCATGGACAGGGCATTCAGGTCAGTTTTAGCTCAAGGTTCTATGAATATTGTTTCTGAAGTACATGGTGTAATAGGGATTAACCTTCTCCCTCAGGGAATGGCGTGGTGATGATGGTAACTGAGCCTCCAGCTCTTACCACTGTGATTTACTCACTTCCAAGAATGGTAACCTCAAATTGTGAGCTAAAATCAACACCATCTCCCTTAAATTCCATATAGCAACAAGAAACAAAACCTAAGACATCCTCAGAAATAGGAACAATTGCTATTTTCCCAGGGTCCCTAATTCACTTGTATCCTACTGCTGCAAGTCTCAGGAAAATGTAATGGAATCCAGCTACTACCACAAAAGTTACTACTTGGAAAGGCCAAGGGCATTTCCGAAGATCAAGCCACGACGTAAGAAGTCTTGGTGATATTTTAGCTTTTGTATATATATTGGCTGGTTCCTTCAATGATTTTCTTGTATGCTATATGTGCTTCTAAGAACTCCTAACAGTGTATTTATCTAAAATACCTATCAAGCATCCAAGGCCAAACAATCTCCTGAACTAAGGTAACACTCTTATGGAAACAACACCTGTCTCCTAGGTCAGGTGGATAGCTTTATTTCTTGTGCAATTTAAGCTGACCCTCCTTTCTTATACAGCCTTACTAACATTATAGAATCCTAACATTTTTACCTAATCACTTCTAGGAATGTAATTTGAGCACGTAAATTCCCTTTTTCTGATATATTAACTGATTTAGCCCTCAGTTGACCTCCTCCTTTACCACTCCCCTTTTGGGTTGTAAAAGAAAGCCTGACAGTCACTGACTGAAGAAAACTCTTGTCTGCCTTTTTGACCCTGTAAGAATCCAAGCCTGGTGACATTGCTTTGGCTAGAGCACAGCTATTGCATGAGTATATAATTGTAAACCTCAGAGACTTAGAGAGGATTTTTGAGGATTTTGAGGATTTTGACTGGAAAGGATTTTGACTGGAGAACTAGAAGAAATGGAAGATGAGAAAGAGCCAGATGAGGAAGAACGAGATGGGTAAGAATGAGATGAGAAAGACCAAGATGGGGCAAAACTAAGATGAGAGAATTAAGATAGAACTTAGAGGGGACAGCAGAAAAGGGTAGAGAGAAATCAGGCAAGAAAGGAGCTAGGCACGAGAACGGAACTGAAGCTGTGTAGAAAGAATTTTTTCCCAGAGGAACAAAGTAGACGGACAAAGAGCTTGGTGTACTTAAATTCTTTTCCAGAAAATAATTCTCACCATCCGTAGCTTTTCTCCTGGGCCCCTGGGAAGAATATTATTAAGGCTGGTCCTTAATAATATTTGAGATATCCTGAGTATCTTAAGTCAAAAAAAAAAAAAAAAAACAACAAAAAAAAACTTCTGAGATCACACAAAGAAGTTTGTCCTGTAGAGGACCTGCAATCTTCTCCGTACGCATAGTGCTGCAGTACTTCTGAGCCTCTTATCCTGGGTGCTGACTCCCCTGCCGAGTGCAGCTTTTGCCTGTCAGAGCAGGTCCAGCTATACGACCTTCCTTAGGCGTCCCAGGAATCTAATAGCTGCCAAACTGTCTTGCTTTGCTGTTCTTTCTCATCAGACCTCCACCACAGACAGTATTTCCGAGACAGATCTACGAGGTGCTGAGAGTTAGAGTCAGCATCACAAGGCCCTCTCATCTGGGCATAGAACACCCTCATTCTTCCCCTGGCAGCTCCTTTCTCCTTTTATCACATTAGCTGTTTGAGGCAGTCTGCCTCAAATTACTCAGGCTGGCCTTGAACTTACTCTGTCACTCAGGCATTAAACTTGCCATCTTACTGCCTCAAGCTCCCATGTAGCAGGGGTGATTGTTCCCATCATTAGTCCGATCTAGAGCTCGAGTTTGTTCTAATCAATGCCTTTCTTCCAGCAATAAACAAGTAAGTTCTATTGTTAACCCAACTGTTTCAAAGGATACATCTGTCTGCCTGTAAATGGAAATGTAAAGAGTGCTGTTTCCCCCATGTGAACCTGAGCGTTCTCTGCATTTATTCAAGAATGTGGTGTTCACCCATCCAGCTTGCTAGTCAGGTTACTGAGGACGTGTGCTTTACCCTCATATCTAAATTTCAATATAATAAATGACAAAAATTATTTACATGGAAATTAGAGAGATGGATCAGTAATAAGAGCATTTACTGCCTTTGCAGAAGACCTGGTTCAGTTGCCAGTACCCATAGAAGAGGTCATGATGACCTGTAACTATATTTTGAGGGCTATCTGGTGCCCTCTTCTGGCCTCTGTAGTCACCATCCATGCCTTCATTCCTTGTTTTCACTGTACAAATTCAGACCATGATGCCGGTTAATAGCAATTGCCAAAGCTTGGGGTGAGAGAAAGAGTTGAGAGAAATAGTGAGAACAGGTTACTGAAGTAGCTGGGTAGGAGGAATCAAGACCAGTGTTCTATTGCATTGTAGGCTATCAAGGTTAATTTCAAATTTTCAATTTAATGGTACTTGAATTCATCTAGGAGATACACCTCTGGGCATGTGTGTGAGGCTCTTTAGGGAGATATTTAACTGTGGAAGGAAAATGTACTCTAACAATGAATAGCTCCATTTCTTGGGCTCGGTGCCAGACTGAAAACATGAGAAGAAAGGAAGAAGAAACCAGCTGACCACCAGCATCCATCCTTCTCTTTTTCCTGAGTGCAGATGTTATGTGACCAACCATGGTATGCAACTTTTGTCATGACTCCCTTCCTAGCCATTATGGTCAGTATTTCCTTAAAACACCAGCCACAATAAACCTCTCCTCTCTTTAGATGCTTTTTATCATGAATTTTGTCACAGCAATGAGAAGGGTAATATGTGTGTGAAGTGTGACTAACAACTATGAATCACACATATACTTTATAACACTAGTAGAGAAGAATTTGAATGTTGACACACTCAAATTATAAATGTTTGATGAAATAAATGCACCCATTTCTCTGGTCTGATTATTAAACTGTGTGTATGCATTGAAGTATCACACTGCATCAAATCAAATATCTGAACAGCCATTATATTTCCGTAATCAAGAGAAAGGAAACGAATAAATCAAACTACTACAACACAGTCTACAGAGGACTTTTCCTCATGGCTTCTTTTCCCTGCAATCTGGAACACATATTAAATTACTTGGATTGTGTGAGCCCTGATATGCTTCTAGAAATTCCAGCAAGTAGCATTTTCTGTCTTACTGTCTCACTTACTGTCGTCATTTGATAAGTTTCTAAACACTCTTTAAGCTCAGCTTGGGTCAGTCTGCTCCCTGAAGTCCTCTATGACATTCTTTCCCCCACTCACACTGGCCTGGGGATCTTCTGCCATGCCTGAAGTTCTCAGAGCCCCCAATAGGGGCTGGCTTACCAAAGCATGGACATTGTTCTCTAGTAAGACGTAAGCCCCCTTCCCCCTTGACAAACACGCACAGATGGGAGGTAAGGCTGGGTTTTTCAATATTTCAAAATGCGTTTCCCAGAGCTGGTACTCAAAGTGTGGTTTATAAGTTAATAGTTAGTGATATGTCTAAGGTAAGTGACGGTAATTGCCATGATGCACGGCCATGAATTGAATGTGCTCTTACATGGTTTTAATCAGTCTGTTCAGTGGTGTGCATTTGCAAACTTCTAAGCACAATATCACGATTTTTCCTTAATGCTTCCTCTTGTTCTTTATTCTAATAATAAAGCACAATATTGGTGAATACATCAGTTGATCACTTGAAGTTTCTCTCAGTCGTATGTTTATGATTTTTCAGTTATTTATTTAGCCTCAATAACTATGTAGGTTTTGCCTGTTACCGTATCCATTTCCTCATGTGAAAAAAAATTGATAGGCAGAGAGTTGCCCAGTGGAGTTGAGCAGCCCCATAGTAACAGCCTGGAGACTGGTTTCTCCTTCTTCCATCCTGCTAAATACCGCAGCCTTCACTACTCTCAGTTCACCCACACCCTGGTTCCTATAATTCCCATTTCTTTTCAGGCAGTCCTTTGTTTTTCAGTCTTATAGTTACAAACACCCCTGGAAATGAGGTTGACACCTCCTCCCACTACTAGCCTCCTCTGGTGTCTATAATCTGTAACATTCATATGGGATGCCAAATTATTTCAATATAGAGTGAAAAGGATAACTATGTAAAACACATGCGAGTGAGTTCAGGAATGGCAAAATCCATTCTTAAAATGCTTACATGTTCCCTTAAGACTCCAATGTCAGTAAAAAGTCATTTAAAATATACCCAGAACATATATCCCAAGAGTTCCATAAAATATTTCCTGAAGTGTTGGAAAAGTATTTACATCTTTCCTTTTTTTGCTTTTTATTTCTTGACAAAGTGACAAGTGGAAATCCATCCGACTTGGCGCCCGTGGTGTGACAAGCTTATGAGTTGTTCCTGTGTTTCAGGAGTCACATGGCTCTCCCACCTCTAATAACTATAGAACCTTCGAAAATAAGGTTTTGTGTTCCTGTTCTAAAACACATTCCTCCAAGTGCTAAATGCTTTCTGGAGTGTTATGACTTGTGTCATGATGATATGACAGAAGGAATAAATCTGTTCATTTGTTTATGCCCACCATTTGAAAACAAATTGAATATCAGCCAACATAGTTCAGTTGACAGTGTTCTAAAATATCCTCCTCCTGCAAGGAGCAGGATTTTACATTTGCAGAAAATGTGCATCACAAACTGTAAGCAATAGCACGCTGCCTCTGGGTTTGATGCTATGAAGCCACCCTATGCAGGTAAATTGCCAAGACTGAGATGGGGTCTTTTCAGAACAGGTGAGAATGAGACATTTCCTAAGCAGTGTAGGACTCTTCTGGAAAGATGTTGATGTGTGATGAACGTCAGTGAGGGGACAGCCCAGTCTATAATTAACAGTTTTTGCCAGGCCGATGGCCATTTGCGTTTGTCCTCTGCTTGACATGGGCAGGCCTACGTGGAGCCATGAGGCACAGTCTTGCCAGAATCCTCAGAAGAAACTGAAGGATGTGGGGCACTCAACTGACTATTATTTACACTTTCTTGACTGCTAGGTGGGGGAATACGAGCACATTTCATCATCGGTACCATGGCTGTGTCTTGTACTCATCAATAATACTCCGAGTCAAATGAAAACTTTTTTTCTCTAAATACTATCACATTGGAAGAGTCTGAGTAAAAAGAAGTATTTTTCCTTTGGCTCATGGTTTGCTAATGTTCCCATTTGTAAAAAGTGGGAAGCAATTAAGAAGCAAAACCCAATTAAACAAGAATCTGTAACCCTGAAAGTAAGTTTCAAGTTAATCCATTTATATGCTTTATAAGCATTTATTCTGTATACCCACAAAGTATCCATCTTTAAGATGGGCAACATAAGAATGTGAAACATGTTCTTGGCTTTCTAGTGGTTACAGTATCAAGCTTTACCACAATGACAGCAAAGTCCATTTGGAGGTTCTTTGATGCCCATCATCCTTTTATGAAGCAGATTAGTGCTTCTAGGAGCAGACATATCTCACTGTCATGAAAAGCCTTAGGTTATTAAACATCTTAAATGCCAAATGCCATATTCTGTAGCTTCCAAAGTGTTTGAAGATCAATTATCTATCTAAAATATATCTCTTTAACCTTGAAAAAATACCTAATATGACTACAAGCTTGATTATTGTAGATGATTAATAATTAACCTGTATTTCTTAATTATACATTACATTTTAAAATGAGCTGCATAGGTAAAATACCCCAAACAAGAGTAGAAACATACATTCAGTATAGCAAAAGTAACTTTAAATTTGTATCAATATACCAAAATACATATTAATGTAAAATACTTGAAGTCAATAGTCATCTTTTTATACTATATTCCTATATCCCCCCCCCAAAATGATGACAAACATCCATAACCCACTGAACGACCCAAAACCCCTCACCCTACTGTAGCAGGAATCTTAACAGTTCCATACTTCTTGGGAATGTGGCATTGTATTCCCTAGACTGCTTTCTGATGGATTGGGAGGCCCTGATGGTCAGAGACTTCAGTCTACCATGACCTAGCAGCTCTCTCCAAACTCGACAACATGGAGGACTACCTCCTCAGCAAGGCTTCCTGCTCTCTACCTGCCCGTTTAGAGAAGGTCTGTAGGCCCAGAGGCCTGACCTTTTTCTGAAAGCTATCCCTAATCTTGATGCCTGATTTATCTCTAATGTGACTCTCAGCATAGTTCCCTGCTAGAGCTTTACCCTTCCTGCCCATATAGTAATTAGACATTCTACTAAGAGCTTTGTGAAAGGACTGAGGAAACATATGATAACTAAGACTTGTACTAGGAGCTTTATGACAGGAGCATGCTGTTTGATGCAAATTCGGTGATTCCTCAGCTACTATTCCCAATCATATATATTCCCTATGTTCTGGAATAAAGTTGAGCTGACTCACTGAAGCTGTACCCTGGAGAGATATCTCCAAGACCTTCAAGCCATCCAACCCTGCTCAGTCACTTCTGCCCCCTCCCTCATTGTGGATCAGCAGCCAACAGTCCCGAAAAAGAAGGAGAACCACATTGTAGTGTGAGTGCAACAGCAACTAGGGGACCCTGAGAAAATTGAAATAATGGTCGTCCTGGAAAACTAGTTGGAACATTAGTTATCCAATCGCAGAACTTTTTACATGCAGAGGGATCAGTATATACATGGCATATCTTGCAGTCTTTCTTGGTTTATTTCTTTATGCATGTAACCAAGATTTTCAGGAGGTCCCCTCAATCAAACCTGATTTCTATTAACTTTGAAGAAATCCACAGCCTTTCATTTCCCATGGAAGCAAAAGCATAACCTCTCCCCCAAAGGAATACATTTCTGAATTTCATTTTAAAGTTTGCTTATCAGCATTCAAAAAATTCAAATTCAACACAACACAATACAGGATGCAGATTCCCTGTGTATTTCCCATCTTTATATGGCCTTTTCCCTTTATATTACTTAATTATCTCTTTAAAGACTTTATTATTTTTAAACTGTTTATTTTTTTCTTTGACTGTCTATACCAATTTTCTTTCTTTCTTAAGCCTGTGCACATTTTAAAACACACTGTAACCTGTTTAGAGGTTTTATTTTTCCATCTGGATCTGTCTTTACTGCATGTCTCTAGTCTTTCTGACTTCATGATCGAAACATTAATCTGCTGAGCAGCTTTGCACTGGCAGCTGTTTCTGCCTTGTGCATGTATGTGAGAGCCAAGCTTTATGCTTGTGAGCCTGGCTGAGAGTTGCCTTCAACTTCTCCAGCTCTAGGAAGCTGGTGCACTCACTATGGCAGATGTTTGTATTCAGCTTATTGTTTCTACTTAACATGCAGCTACTCAAGTACTTGCTGTATGGCAGAGCCTCTTAAGGGAGCCATATCTGTCCCCCCACCTTTGTTTCTTCTCAGCTTTCTCAGTTCCTATGTGAAATTTAGGCCCCACATTGGAACACAAAGCATATTAGGCTTTCTTGGACTGCCAGCCCCCTAATCATGACACAGAGACTTAACACTAGTTATGAATGCTTGGCCTTATCTTATGCTTGTCTCAGTAGCTCTTATAATTTAATTTAATCTGTTTCTCTTCATCTACATTTTGCCTCAGGGCTTCTTACCTTTCTTTCATTCTGTATGTCCTACTCCATGTCTGTCTGTCTGGCAGCTACCTAGGTGGCTGGCCCCAGGTGTCTCCCTTTCTTTCTCCCTCATTCTCTTCTCTCTTTCTCTAGCCTATATTCCTTCTTGTACTTACTTTCTCTGCCCTCCAGGCCTTCCTATCCCTCTACTGCCAAACTATTGATTGGTTAGCTTTTATTAAACCAGTTTGGTGCCTTAGGCAGGCAAAGTAAAACAGCAATACATCTTTACATAATTAAACAAATGCAGCATAGACAAATATAACACATCTTTATGTAATTAAACAAATTCAGCAAAAACAAATGTAACACATCTTTACATAGTTAAAGTAATATTCCACAGCAGTGTGGCCTTACTGGAGGAAGTATGTCATTGGGGGTAGGCTTTGAGGTTTCAAAACCCCAGGCCAAGCCCAATCTCCCCCCTCTCATTCTCTCATTCTCTCATTCTCTCTCTGTGTTTACTGATCAGAATGCAGTTCTTAGCTAACATGCCTACCATGCATGCCACCATGCTCCCACCATGATTAAATGGACACTCTCTGAAACTATAAGCAAGCCCCCAATTAAATGCCATGGATATGATGTCTCTTCACAGCAATAGAACACTGACTAAGATAGCTAGACTGTATATACTGTAGGTACAAAGCAGCACTAAGATAGCTAGACTGTATATACTGTAGGTACAAAGCAGCTTCTTTGAATTGATAGCAATTACACATACATGCCACTTATTACTCATTCATTATGAGCACAAAGTCTAGACTAAATGTTTAGTGGCATATATTTGTGTGTGTGTGTGTGTGTGTGTGTGTGTGTGTGTGTGTGTGTGTGTGTGTAAAACTGTCTGTAAATATTAACAGAATGAATGAACTTATTGTAAATTGTTTAATCTCTTAAATTAGCTTTCATTCTTCCACACTAGTAATTTACTGGTTATTAAGAAGTCCATGTTAAAGAAATTATTATTTCAACTGTAATTAGTTAAAAATCTTAAAAAGGAAAGTATACACAGTTTGTGCTGAGTGTTCCAATTCCAGGGACCACTAAGAGTGAAAATTAAAACAGGGCTTATTTCTATTTGGGACGGTCATCCTTGTAGCAGGTGTCCATGTTACCTGTAAGTTTCTTTCTATAATATATTGTTTAAGTCAACAATAAATCTGCTTTTCATGGGTTCTCACAATGGGTATGAAATTGGTAAGAGAACAGTTTATCTGAAATCCAGAAATATGCAATGGGCCATCTATTTATATTGATTTGGGGGACAGAGTTATACTGTCAAACATGTTCATTGAAGTCTATAGCAGGTTAAGAAACAGAGAAACATAAAATAATCCGTTTAACAGGAGAGAATTTGAAAGCTTCCAATTCTCTTCAAACATCATTAAAAGATGTCTTAAATGCTATTTAATCCATCAGCAGTCCAAATGTCTAAAATCTAAAATTATTTAAAGATATGTCATCTTTAGCAGTGTTCATATAATAGCTCAAGGCAAGAAATAACACCCAATACTTTCTGAATTGCAGAATAAAAGTTAAATTTAGGAAAATTGTATTGGTTAATGTAGTTGATAATATTCTTTTAAAATAAATATTGATATATAAACAATTAAACTATTATATAGTTGTTAATTTCAGAAACACCCTTAGTTTCCATGTGAAAGAAAGTATACTAGATATTCAGGTTCTGAGCAAGAGGCATCCTGCCCTCAAAAGATTAAGTCTGGTGAACAGTAAGATTGCCTCTCTTTGCTTTGTTTTGTTACTCTGGCTTATTTATTGTTGTACTGTTGCTCTGATTTCACAAGTATACACAGAATAGATGGAAAAGGAGGCACAGGGAAGAAGCAACCATAAAATTCATTTGTCAGTTATGTTGAGAGCAGCACCTTATTTGGATACTTTTACAGACTTTTTTCCCCATTAAATTGAAAAACAATTAGGGCATTCAGGTCAAAATTCATTTAAGAAATAAACTCACATGGTGGTAGAGACAAAGATTTAAGACAGCTGCAATCATAAATAGATCATCACTTAACATAATTGTTCATTCTCCTCTTAGTACCTCCTGTTAACATGTTGCAATTGGAATGTTTTCCATCTGGGATTTTGCTTGAATTGTGTGAATATAGCTGATGAAAAATATTATCACTCTGTCCAGTCTTCCCTCTGCTTTGTGTTCACACTGTTCCAAGCAGAAAAATGTTAACTCACTCACATACTTGATGCTGTCCATGCTCTATGTCCCAGACTTAGTGTTTCCATTTTAAATTGGTTTAGTAATGCTTATTGTGAGGAAGAATACATACAACACACATGTAGAAAAGCTAGGGTTAACTAGGGTTAAAATGACTGTGAAAATCTGTAAGTAATCAAGATGATACTTGACAGGAGGCCACTGTTGTATCCACAATTGAAGACAGCAAAATGAACAAT
Organism: Peromyscus eremicus; assembly: GCF_949786415.1. Classification (NCBI taxonomy): domain Eukaryota; kingdom Metazoa; phylum Chordata; class Mammalia; order Rodentia; family Cricetidae; genus Peromyscus; species Peromyscus eremicus. Next base: position 36,432,999 of record NC_081420.1, read on the forward strand.
GTAGTAAGTGCTGATTCTCCATATTCTTCTAATAAAGCATTTAATTTAGGCTTATATTTTTCTTGCTTTCACATGCTTTCACAAGCTTAACCAGGGGTGTGGTTGAGAATAAGTTCTGTTCCAGATGATACCAGACCTATCGCAAATGCACCATGTTTGTGTTCTTTTTTTTAAACATTTATTTATTATGCATACAGTGATCTGCCTGCATGTATGTCTGCAGGCCAGAAGAGGGCACCACATCTCATTACAGATGGTTGTGAGCCACCATGTGGTTGCTGGGAATTGAACTCAGGACCTTTGGAAGAACAGCCAGTGCTCTTAACCACTGAGCCATCTCTCCAGCCCTATGTTTGTGTTCTTGACATTGGTCAATTCATAGTCCCTTTGGTTTGGTGTCATAGCCCTACGGTAGGAATTTTGGTGTTGAAACATGGGTCTCAGGGCACAGTGGAGCCATAATAGTTCAAACTTATGTTAGAAAGATAGCTTGATGCCAGGCAACACAATGGCTATTGTTTTGTGTGTAGGAGATATTGTTAATTGTGAGGCTGAGGAATTAAGTTTGCAATTGGAACAGAGGAGAGAATCCAATGCTCAGACACAAATCACATGCTTAGCTAGGACAGAATGACCACAAAGTGAACTTAGAACCAGGTAGCATCAGTGATTGTTCTGCAGGAGGCTTGCTTTGTATTAGAAATAAGAAAATTGCATAGACCTGTTTGACTGTATAATGACAACATCTAACTTCTTTGTAGTTAATATGATAGGAAGAAATTTGGAATAGTAAAAAACAATCAACAAGGGCTGTCTTGTAACAAATGTTAGTTTATAATTCAGACAAAAGAGATTTCTCTGGCTTACATGATGAGTCAAAATAAACCTGTGAGCAGTTTTATTTATTTCTTCAACGTTTGAATATGACAGAGGATTGAGGCTCTTTCTTCCTCTA